>NC_057393.1:48142406-48290865 GCF_019320065.1 Cervus canadensis
TCTAGTAAGACTACTCTAATAGGGAACTGGGAGAAAGGGTAACCAAGAGAAAAGATCAGTAACTATGATTGTCAATTATTTCAATCATAGTATTAAAAATTCTAGATTGGAAAGTGTGCCACAAACTTAAAAATATTGAGAATTACTGCTTTAGATTAAAATGTCACAGAAGAGGACCAGACTAGACTTATGGGACCCAGCACTGGAGAATTTACAAGAAGACATTGAACTTAATTGCTGTATGGTCTGAGTATAAATTCAGCCAATTTTGTCATAAGTCTATTTGTTATTATCTTTTCCATAACTGTAAAATATGTAACAAATTGTATAGTGTCTATAACATTCATCTCTTTAACCAGTAGACAATACTGTTTTTATGAAACCAGATTTAGCATTACCTATTTTACAGAAGCCTATAATAAACTATGGAAAAATCTGAAGGAGATGGGACCATCTGACCTGCCTCTTGAAAAACTTCTATGCAGGCCAGGAAGCAACAGTTAGAACTGGACATGGAACAACAGACTGGTTCCAAATAGGAAAAGGAATACGTCAAGGCTGTATATTATCACCCTGCTTATTTAACTTATATGCAGAGTACATCATGAGAAATGCTGGACTAGAGGAAGCACAAGCTGGAATCAAGATTGCCGGGAGAAATACCAATAACCTCAGATATGCAGATGACACCACCCTCATGGCAGAAAGTGAAGAGGAATTAAAAAGCCTCTTGATGAAAGTGAAAGAGAAGAGTGAAAAAGTTGGCTTAAAGCTCAACATTCAGAAAACAAAGATCATGGCAACCGGCCCCATCACTCCATGGCAAATAAATGGGGAAACAGTGGAAACAGTAGTTGACTTTATTTTGGGGGGACTCCAAGATCAATGCAGATGGTGATTGCAGACATGAAATTAAAAGATGCTTACTCCTTGCAAGGAAAGTTATGACCAACCTAGACAGCATATTAAAAAGCAGAGACATTACTTTGTCAACAAAGGTCCATCTAGTCAAGGCTATGGTTTTTCCAGTGGTCATGTATGGATGTGAGAGTTGGACTATAAAGAAAGCTGAGCGCCGAAGAATGATGCTTTTGAACTGTGGTGTTGGAGAAGACTCTTGAGAGTCCTTTGGACTGCAAGGAGATCTAACCAGTCCATCTTAAAGGAGATCAGTCCTGGGTGTTCATTGGAAGGACTGATGTTGAAGCTGAAACTCCAATACTTTGGCAACCTGATGAGAAGAGCTGACTCATTTGAAAAGACCCTGATGCTGGGAAGGATTGAGGGCAGGAGAAGGAGACGACAAAGGATGAGATGACTAGATGGCATCACTGACTCAATGGACATGGGTTTGGGAAGACTCTGGGAGTTGGTGATGGGCAGGGAGGCCTGGCATGCTGTGGTTCACGGGGTTGCAAAGATTGGGACATGACTGAGCGACTGAACTGATATTCATCTTTAATGGTTCCTTCTTTCTTTTATAACTGTTCCTAAGCTATTTAATAATCAGTTTCAATGTCTGGATCAACATTGAGCTTAGGAACTGAAGTTTTGGGGATTCAAATTTTCCTCTTTTTTGAAATTTGAAATATTTGTCCATTTCTAGAGTTTTGAAAGATTTAAAAAACAGTTTGGTGTGGTATTTTAAAAAGATACCCTCTCAAGCCAAACTAGCTCCAGCTTTGGCACTGTCTATAGCATTTTAAGCAAGTTACTTTACCATAAGACTTCAGTTTATTCATCAGTAAACTAAGAAAAATGAAACTACTTGCTGGGTATTTGCAAGGACAAATAGAACTTAAAATTGTGAACTGAGAGGCATTCAATGGATCTAATTATTAAAGAAAAAAAAACTGAAATGAACATTGTTTATGTAGATATATGCTATATCATTTTTAATCTATGAATGATTTAGCACAGCTTGTCATAACATGAGCAAAATGCTAATAATTTAGCATAGTTAGCTCCACGATTACAATTTTTTTAAATTACAGGTAACAAACCTATAAGTGTTTCAAGAGAGATCACATAGCTCAGAGAGAGAAAAGATCTTTCTGTGTTCAATCACTAACACGCTGGTAATGCTTGGGAAAATTTCTTCACATCTAGGAGCTTTGTTCTAAATTTTTAAAATTAAAATAATCATATCTACCTTCAAGATATATTTTAAGACATACAGAACATGCTATACAGCACATATCTGACACAGTGTTTCCCTGAAAAGAAAATAACAGTTGCTATTATTACCCTGGGATATGATTTTTATGGACTTGTTGATACAAATTTACTTGTTGTTCAGTCTCTCAGTTGTGTCTGACTCTGCCACCCCATGGACTGCAACATGCCAGGCTTCCCTGCCTTCACTATCTCCCTGAGTTTGCTCAAACTCATGTCCATTGAGTCAATGATGCCATTCAACTATCTCATCCTCTGTCTCCCCCTTCTCCTCCTGCCCTCAATCTTTCCCAGCATCAGAGTCTTTTCCAGTGAGTCATCTCTTCACATCGGTTGGCCAAAATATTGGAGATACAGCATCAGTCCTTCAAATGAATGGACTGGTTTGGTTAGGGTTGACTGGTTTGATTTCCTTGCAGTCCAGGGACTCTCAAGAGTCTTCTCCAGAATCACAATTCAACAGCATCCATTCTTTAGCACTCGGCCTTCTTTATGATCCAACTCTCGTATCTGTATGACTACTGGAAAAACCAAAGCTGTGACTATACAGACCTTTGTCAGCAAAGTAATGTCTCTGCTTTTTAATATGCTGTCTAGGTTGGTCATAACTTTTCTTCCAAGGAGCAAGCGTCTTTTAATTTCATGGCTGCAGTCACCATCTATAGTGATTTGGGAGCCCAAGAAAATAAAGTCTGTCACTGTTTCTATTGTTTCCCCATCTATTTGTCATAAAGTGATGGGACCAGATGCCATGATCATAGTTTATTGAAGGTTGAGTTTTAAGCCAGCTTTTTCACTCTGTTCTTTCACCTTCATCAAGAGGCTCCTTAGTACCTCTTCACTTTCTGACATTAAGGTGGTGTCATCTGCATATCTGAGGTTATTGATATTTCTCCCGGCAATCTTGATTGCAGCTTGAGCTTCATCTAGCCCAGCTAGATGTCTCATGATGTACTCTGCATAGAAGTTGAATAACCAGGGTGACAATATACAGCCTTGACATACTCCTTTCCCAATTTGGAACCAGTCCATTGTTTCATGTCTGGTTCTAACTGTTGCTTCTTGACCTTCATACAGGTTTCTCATGAGGCAGGTAATGTGGTCTGGTATTCACACTTCCTTAAGAATTTTCACAGTTTGTTGTGATCCACACAGTCAAAGGCATTAATGTAGTCAATGAAACAGATGTTTTTCTGGAATTCCCTTGCTTTTTCTATGATCCAACAGATGTTGGCAATTTGATCTCTGGTTCCTCTGCCTTTTCTAAATTCAACTTGTACATCTGGAAGTTCTTGGTTCACATACTGTTGAAGCCTAGCTTGGAAAATTTTGAGAGTTACTTTGCTAGCATGTGAAGTGAGTGCAATTGTGTGGTAGTTTGAACATTCTTTGGCATTGCCCTTCTTTGGAATTGGAATGAAAACTGACCATTTCCTAGTCCTGTGGCCACTGCTGAGTCCTCCAAATTTGCTAGCCTATTGAGTGCAACACTTTCACAGCATCTTCTTTTAGGATTTGAAATAACTCAACTGGAATTTCATCACATCCACTAGCTCTGTTTGCAGTGATGCTTCCTGAGGCCCACTTGACTTCACACTGCAGGTTATCTGGCTCAAGGTGAGTGATAACACCATTGTGGTTATCTGGGTCATTAAGACCTTTTATTTAAATTTACAAAGTACTTTTTCTTATCGATTCTAGTTTCATAGAGTTTTATTATTTCTTTACTACTTCTTTTTTCCTTTCCAGTTCAAGCATCATTTTTTCAGCTCATGAATAAGTTATTTATTTAAGCCACCACCTCTCATAAGCAAAGGGATGCAAGATCAGCACAGTGGTCATCAAGTATAATAGTCATCACTGGATACAAGATGGTGAGGTTAAGGTCCTGTATACTTTTCTGGTCTATTTATGCAGAGTAATTGTCCAAACCAGTGCTGTGGTCCCCACTGGGTAGTGGCCCAGGTTCTCGTTATTCAACTTCATAGCCAGTTGGAACTGGATTCACACAAGGGTTATGGAATGAGTATGGTTACTATCTCCCCAGGGAAAGGACTTGGAAGGGGTAGGCTGTGAACTCAGGTCTCTTCTCTCTGTGGTGCAACTTTAGAAAGACATTCAGCATGCTCACTCCCATCCTGGGAAGTGCCACAAAGTAGGTGAGGGTCTTCCACAGGCAAGCTTCACCCTCTTCACCATTGCCACCCCTAGACATAGGCTGACTCAGCTGCAGCCAGGAACAACTTAGCAGCCCAGAAACCTGGGATCCAGCTGCCACTGCCATGTTCAATCTGGATCCTAAGATCACTTTTATGCCCCTATCCAGGTAACATCTGACTCCTGCCCTTCCCACATTTCTCATATCTAATTAGGCATCCAGCTCTACTCACTCAGCCTAAGTGATGTTTCTTGCCACAGCTCCTCCTCTCCTCTCCCACCACCACCGTCTGTGTTCAGATACTCATTGCCTGTCACCTAGACTATTAAAATAAATGTTTAACTCCTGTTGCTTTCCCATCCAATGAATTCTACACACCAATGTCAAATTAATCTTCCACAGTTCAGAATAAGTTACTCTCCTGCTAAGAAACCTTCAAAGACTCCCCATTGCCTACAGAATAAAATTCTCACCCTCACTTTCTTACCCTTCACGAAATGGCCTGAACTTTTTTTCCAATTTAATTTCCCACAGCTTCCTGCAGCTTACCTTCTGGGCAAGTGGGTAAAGAACTGCTTGAAAACATGATGGCTATTTCTGATTTTCTGACTTATGTGAGTTATTTAAGTTAAGAAGAAAGTTCAGAAGGAATTGCTTGCATGATAAATAAATTCAATAAAAATATCAAATTTTCAAATTGCTTAGTTCAATTTCCTGATTCATAAATACTAAACACCTCATTGGTGGGGACTTGGGTTATTTTGACACAGGTTACTTAAATTTTCTCTTAAATGTTGAGGATATTTTCCTGTCTTATTAAGTAGTAGATAAGAGCATTTCTTTTTTGCTTCTCTAGTGTACGACAGGATCACAGGGATTACATTTTGAATCACAGAGTTAAAAGAAGTATTAAGACAGTTTCGCCTCTGTGAAAGAGGCAAGGCAATGGGTATTAGAAGCCAACTAGGGGAAAGTGGGGACAGTGAGCTGGGAACATATGCCAACCGAAAAGAATCTGTGTGTGCTCTGCTGTGCTCGGCTTAGTCACTCACTTGTTTCCAACTCTTTGTGACCTCATGGACTGTTGTTGCCCACGAGTCTCCTCTGTCCATGGAATTCTCCAGCCAAGAATCCAGGGGATCTTCCCAACCCAGGGATCGAACCCAGGTCTCCTGCATTGTAAGTGGATTCTTTACCAGCTGAGTTACCAGGGACACCTTTAAAGAATCTGGGCGAAAATGAATTCAACTAAGGCTCGGTGTGATTTTGCTCTAAATTTTTCTTCTTGATTATATGCTAGTGTTAGTCACTCAGTCACAATCTCTTTGCAACCCCGTGGACTGTAGCCTACCAAGCTCCTCTGTCCATGGAATTCTCCAGGCAAGAATACTAGAGTGGGTAGTCATTCCCTTCTTCAGGGGATCTTCCTGACCCAGGGATTGAACCTGGATCTCCCACATTGTTGGCAGATTCTTTACCATCTGAGTCACTCAGGAAACCCCACTCCTTGCCCTAGCACTTAATTTATTAAATAGGATTCACATGTTCTTTCAAATATATATTTGAAAGATATATATATATGTATACATATCCTCCATCATCTACGTGTTTGCAACTTGTTTCTTCATATCATAAAGCCTTTCAATAAAATGATCACTCTCCTCAAAAAAAAAAAAAAGACACATTGCTCCTGTTTTGCAAATGACAAAACTGAAGCTCACAGAGCAACCATTTCAATTGCTCTACATAGGGGCACCAGGAGGTTGAGTCCAATGTGGATACTAACCACAAAGAAATTTTTTTCCCTTATTTTGTTTGTTGAAATGGTTTGTATATTTGTTTGGAAACACTTCATATGTATGTGTATCCTACCTCTTTTCCTATAACCTCTAAAAACCAAAGATAATTAAGAGATAGTTTAAAATTCACCATTTTGGTTAATCACATGCAAAGTATTGTTGTAATAAATAAATGCTATCACATAGACCTCTACTTCCAGTAAAGAAAACTGTTTCCAAAAGTTTTTCAGTGTCAAGGTTTTTAATAAAATATTTATTGATCTTTTTGTTTTGTGTCCAATTCTGTCTTTCCCCAAAAATCATAATCATTGATAGTGCAGGGACCAAGATATGAAATTATTTTGTAACTGATATCATTTGCAACAGAGGGCTGTGCACTCAATAAATACATTTTAAAATGAGTTTTGCTTACAATTTTCTGAGTCTCAAGCAGTTATATAATTATTTACATCATATAAATTGCTATTCCCTGACAAATTAGAAATAGAAAATGCAGACGTGGTGTGTAACTATAGGAGAGGCAAATTTTTACTTTTTCGTACTTAGGGTTTTTAAGCTGGGCCTGAGAATTAATCTGACGTAAAACAGATTAACAAGAGAAAAGCATACAAATTTGTATAAATTTTATGTGACACAAGAGACACACACCAAAAAGGAGACCCAAAGAAATGGCAAAACCTATATACTTTATATCAGGTTGAACAAAAAGAGGCAAACGTGGAAAAGTGCTAAAATTTATGGAGAGGCTAAAAGAAGATAATAATTAGTTTAACATGATCTGTTCATACAGAATTCTCACAGCTTTGACTCTGTAGAAGAATGTTTATTTCTGCTGTTCAAGGAGCGCATCTTTCATATAGTTTTTATTCTCCTGCTTTCTGGAATAAAAGAGGAGATTGGAATGCCCTTCTTGCATCTGCTATTTTTTTATGTCCAGAATAATCCTTTAGCTCAGAGTAAACCTTATGCCAAAGTGGCAAATTTAGGGTGGCATATATCGTCATTCTTTGTATCTAACATCCATTTATTCAAAGTAAAAAGTAAGGCACACAAGTTCTCTCTCGACTCTTGAATTCCAGATAGATTTGATTTAAAAAAAAAAAAGGCAGCTCTTTTTCACCTGCCACAAAAACAAATAGACTCCTAACAGGGTCACATAAATGAGCAGGGAGCATTAACACAGGTGAGAGAGCTCCATGAGCTGCAGCTACATTGCCTGAAACTTGCTGTTATGAATGATGCATTATAGCACCAAATTGGAAAGCAGACATTATCTGTTTTGTTAAGTTTTACAACAGAAAAAGGAAAACAAAGAGTATTTACTTCTTGATAAACATGTAACATTTGAGGAAGATGGGGAACATTTGATCCAAATCTCCACTAGGCCAACAACTCACTTTTGAAGTCCTAAAGGCAACAGTCTGCCTATACACATGTTCAAATGGACCAGTGGGTCCATTGACCAAAGACCTGCAAACTATTTTTCAGTCAACTTTTTGTATTCATCTCATTCTGACATGGGGTATAAATTCACAAGCTATACCAGGTCTAATGAATGACACCACCAAAGTGTCAGATAATAAGAACTTTTTCCGAGGACCAAAGATTTCAGTCTAAATCACTAGCACCTCATCTTACCACTATCCTACAGAGTTATAATTCTACACTTTGTCATAACTTTGCACTAGTCCAGGGTCCAATTAACTCTCCCCTGTGAATTTGCAGCAAGCCTCTAACATCCCTCACTTCAATCCCTACTGTGACACATTCCTTTAACTTCCCTTCAATGCATTCTGCACACTGCAGCCAGAATGATGTTTCTAAAGTGCAATTCTGAAAAGTTCCTCCTCTGCTGAAACCTTGCCAGGGTTTCCATGGCCTCCGGGACAAAAAAATGGTTTAACATCATTGCAAGACTTTCTGTCTAGTCTTTCATCAGTCATATGGTTCCATCTAGCCCAATGGTTCCAATGGACATGGTATCTAGAATCCTCAAGTTTTTCAGGTATCTATGGAAAGGTTTCAAAGTTAAATAAAAAGTTGACTTTGAAACATAAAAGAAATCAGATATCAAATTTAGAAAATATTGCATGAAATTTCCCCAAAGCATAACATTTTTCAACTATTCAGTTGCTGTTCAAAATAGTTCTTATGACGTTATCTCTGAGGTCTTATAATTTGGGATATGGGCACTGGATATAGTGTGAAATGAGAGCTTCAGGGTGAAAGTGGGGGATGCTAATGTCTTTAAACCACCCTGAGATCTTGCCACTTTCCACCCTCCACCCCACCCCACTCTCACTCTTCACTCTAGACATACTGAACCTCTTTTGGCACCTTAACATGTCATGCTCTTTTTTTTCTATAGGCTTCGTCAATGCCATTCCTTCTTGTTGGATGACTCCTTTACACATTTGGCCCCTGTTTACTTGGCTGACTGCCCAATTTAACCGTGAATTCAGTGGCCTCCCATCAATTTCCACAGCATCCAACACTCTCTGCTGTCATTAACACTTAGCACACATGACAGTACCTCATTGTCCGGCCGCTGGTATCCCCACTCAGGAAAATAGTTTCTGGAAAGACATGGGCTATTTCTGTCCTTTCTCCTGTTTGCCACCAAGTCCCCAGAGGTTAATACAGAGCCAGACATGTAGTAATGAATGTCTGTTGAATGAATATGTAAAACCCTCTGCCTTATCCAATCACAATTCCATTGTTGCTGTTAAATCTTTATATAAAACAACTGGCTGGTATTTTTATTTGGCAGTTGATCTCACTGGTCCTACAAAGACTGCAAAGTGTGGGAACCTCTTCCATTTCTCTTAAATTTGAAGTGTTCTTATTTCTCTTTCAAACGTACCCTACCTTACAGGAAATATGATATGAAGGGTCAAAAATTTTCTCTTTACTTTGTATTTGTCTTTACACTGAAATACCATCTGTATTTGAATTGTTCATATGTCTGTAAACTGACTTTTCCAAAATTTTTACAAATTATACTATCACTGTTTCACTATATTTTTTATTGTTTAAGTGAATTTGTTTCATTCAGCAGGTGAAAAGAATAACTGATATGTATCTCAAAGAGGCAATAAAAGGATAAGTAATTTCTCAGTAAATAGTAACTTCTGTTATGAGGATCTCGCATAGCAGATCTGGAAAACAGCCCTTCTTTCCAGACAAGAAGAAAGCAGTGTGATAGAGTGGAAAAAGTAGTCAAGCCTGTGTTCCAATCCTGCCTCTAATCTAGCATTTACAATTCATTCATCTTGCCAAGTAACTTAAGTGCAGCTAGTTTCCCCTTCTATAAAATGGAAAACTAAAACCCACATCACATAGTTTCGTGTGAATTACGGGTTACATAGGGACTTCCCTGAAGCTCAGATGGTAAAGAATCTGCCTGCATTGCAGGAGACCCAGGTTCTATCCCTGAGTCAGGAAGATGCCCTAGAGAAGGAAATAGCAACCCACTCCAGTAGTCTTGCCTGGAGAATTCCATGGACAAAGGAGCCTGGTGGGCTACAGTCCATAGGATCGCAGAAAGTTGGACACAACTGAGCAACTAACACACACACACGGATTACTTGAACAAAATACATTGCTCATTTAATAAAAATCAGCATTCTTTTTATGCAGATTTTAAAATATTTTTAACTCTGTGCAAATGTATTCCTGAAACTGTTTCTTGTAAAACAATATTCTTCATTCAAATTCCTTTCATCATATTGGCTCTAATTATAATATGTAAATTTGCTGGGGGTGGGAAGCAAGAGGAATTTTAAAATGTGACTTTAACCTTTTTTTAGGCCTGTAAACTTTTCTAAAACATATGTTTAAATGGGAGAAACATGATCATTTTTGACCAAAGGAAAATGTTTAAAGTCCTATATGTTTATATGAAGGGTCACAGTAAATTTTATTCGGGGCATTATAGCTTAAGTTCAGAATAGAATAGTTTAGAATATAACTTCTAAATAGTCAATCCTATATTCATTGGAAGGAATGCTGAAGCTGAAGCTCCAATAATTTGGCCTCCTAATGTGAAGAGCTGACTCACTGGGAAAGACCGTGATGCTAAGAAATATTGAAGTTAGGGGGAGAAGGAGGCAACAGAGGACAAGATGGTTGGATGGAATCACCGACTCAGTGGACATGCATTTGGGCAAACTCTGGGAAATAATGAAGGACAGGGAAGCCTAGCATGCTTCCATGGAGTCACAATGAGTCAGACACGACTGAACAACTGAACAGCAAGAATATAACTTAAGTATATAGCTCAACAAACCCAGTGGAAAGAAATACAATCATATTGTGATCTGAATAGATTTGAACTGTAAATAAAGCTATAAAAATCACAGTTTTTTAAAATAAAATAAACAATTATATTCAGATTATCTTGTAGTAATTTGAGGCCAGTCTCCTCCTTTTTCAAATAATAGATCTGGTTGAGATAATATTAGTAGTCCCTCCAGCTGCAATAAATATTCCTTGACTCATTTATCTGATTCTATAGACTGAGAAATGTTGATAAAAATGAGGTTGGTCATCACAATCTAACAAGGATGACAGTTTTGTGTCAATCTCAATAAAACATCATAGCCTAAAGCAGTTGTTCTTAACCTTCAGGAGGTCACAGACTCTTTAAGAAGCTGAGGAAAGCTATGATGTGTCTCATAAGAACAAAATTTATAATTTCACATGTTATCTCAGGGAACCCATAAGCTGCAGATTAAGAACCTCTGCATCAGCGAGTTTCCTGCTTTGGGGCTGTCTTGTCAGTTCAGGTTACTATAACAAAACATCGTAAAGTGGGTGGCTTATAAACAACAGTAATGTACTTCTCACAGTTCTGGAGACAGGAAGTCAGGGGTATTTATTCAGCCACTGCCAGCACTCTTTGAGTGAGGGCTGCTCGTAAGGTAACATTACTTCTTAAGCATGTGGACACTTCTGGATTGCCATTACACAGAACTGCAGCCTGACAGCTGCTTTTAATAGAAAAGGTCCTTAAGCAAAGAGATACACATGCTGCTGGTAATTCAAGTCCAACCCCCCTGCAATAATGAAAGTCAAAGTCCCTCAGTCGTGTCCAATTCTGTGACCCCATGGACTATACAGTCCATGGAATTCTCCAGGCCAGAATACTGGAGTATGCAGCCTTTCTCCAGGAAATCTTCCCAACCCAGGGATCAAACCCAGGTCTCCCACATTACAGGCAGATTCTTTACCAGTTAAACCACCAGGTAAGCCCAAGAATACTGGAGTGAGTAAGCTATCCCTTCTCCAGTGGATCTTCCCAACCCAGGAATCGAACCGGGGTCTGCTGCATTGCGGGTGGATTCTTTACCAACTGAGCTATGAGGGAAGGGCAAATATGCAAGGCATTTGCTGCCCTTAAAGTTCCCCTGACTGCAAAATGTGGAAAAGACCTACACTTCAGGTGCTGTAAAATGAACCACAGTGTCTATTACTTGCCTGGAAATGAAGGGGCCTCTAGGATCAGTCTCTGCTCCTCAGCAACAAAGCCAATGCTCTTTTTGGCAGCTACTAACTTTCAGTTCCTATCTTTGTTAATAGGTAGGCAAGTCTACATAGAATACATGCATAATATGAAAACAAAGGATTTAACACAAGAACAAATTTAGATTTCTAAAAACAAACAGTACTATTTAAATTCAAACTACTCCACTAACTTATATTCTAAGGTGAATCAAAAGAAATAAATGGAAGACTAAACATCCCAGCAAATGGGCAAATGCTTATTCAGTATACACTTCAAAACAGTAGATACAGCTCAACAGGAATATACTAAAAATGAGTATAACTTCACGTTGTGTTTAAAGAGGAGTGAGACGCAAAAAAGTTGAATGATTTGCCCAAGGTCACAAGGGTGGTTTCTGGCTTGGCACAGCTCCTGATTCACTGTCCTTTTCCCTATATCGTTCAGCCTTCTGTGTCTTTCCCAGGATTACAGAAGTGAAGTCTGCGAATTCCTAGAGTGATTATTTGCTCTAGTACTAACACTAAATATTATTAGTTCACAAGGAGCTGCCTTCCTAACTGGCTTTGCATTTCAACCTAAACTACAATTTAAACTAACACTGGTTTTTCAGGTGCTCATCTTTATAAAAGACTAGAAAAATGTCCTCACTGAATCTACTAACAAAAATCACAACCTGAAGACAATACACATTTTCCAAATTAAAACACACACTAAAATGTGTAGTGCTCTAATAGATCAGGATGCATTATCATTCAAACCAAGTATCACAAGCATGCCTTTCTACTACTGTATGTTACTTAACTGTGGATTGAGCAAAAAGCAGGTATTTTTTAAAACCTTCAAAAAAATCTCTGTAAGTTCAAAAAAACTCCAAAAATTCAGCATTATCTATATTTTTTTTTAAAGCAGAAAGAGAAAAGCAATTCAATTAATATTTCTTTAGGAATGTCCTTGGGACTATCTCGATCTAAGGAAAGCATCTTCTAAGAATCATGCACTGTGATCTTTATTCCACTGAGAGGTTACCTCAGTAAAAACATCACACTTCAGGAAGAGCTATTGATTGTTGATAATCACTCATCTTCTGTGACAGGAAGAAGATGGAGACCTTTATCTAACCTGACTTAAAGAAGAAACAAGTAGCCAAAAGAGTAATGGGCTAAGGGCTTTGTACAAATTTTAAAAACTGTCATTTACTAGCTGTGCAGCCTTAAACAAGTTGCTTAACTTCTCTGGGCCTCAGGTATCTTCATCTGTGAATATACAGATAACAAAACCTATTTGGTGAAGTGTGAGAATGAAATGAGATAATATATAAACATCATGAATCACAGCTTGACGAGGAATAGGAATTTTTTCTAAAAGTTGTTAAGAAAGATTCTCCAAACTTGGAGGAAAAAATAAAAAGATAATTATGTGATCTTCTACTGTCCCGTGTGTGCACGCTCAGTTGCTCAGTCATGTCTGACTTTGCAAACCCCACGGACTATAACCTACCAGGCTCCTCTGTCCATGGGATTCTCAGGCAAGAATACTGGAGTGGGTTGCCATTTCTACTCCACGTGTTAGTGGTATTTTTTAAACAAATCAGCCTCAGAGCTATCTTACTTTGTAAGAGAATCCAAGTGTGCTTGCATAACTAATTAGCATGCAAACATTTTATTACATAAAAAAACTGTTAAGGTATAAAAAGAGGGAAGAGGCCAGTGAAAATGAAGTCAGAAACTGGAGTTACGCTGTCACAAGCCGAGGAGTACTAAGGAATGCTTCTATAAGCAAGAACTAACTAGCCCTGCCTAGAAAAAGGCAAGAAAGGGTTCTTGCCCAGACCCTTTAGGAGGGAGCGTGGCTCTGCCCACATCTTGATTTCAGACTTCCAACCTCAAGAAAGGTGAGAATAAATGTGTGTTGTTTTAAGCCATAGTATTTGTGGTAATTTGTTACAGCAGCCCTAGGAAACTAATAGAGTATGTTTGTCTTACTTTTTGTTTTTTTAGAGAAGGAAACCCCAATATATGGGTTTAATACGGTTTCATTCCTCTATGAGACGTGAATCAGTTTTGTTTCTAATTTGGCAATCATCTCAGCATTCTTTTTTGTATTTCTACCAACTAAAAAAAAAAAAAAAAAAAAAACTCTAGTTTCTCCTGTTCTCTTTTGAAACCATTCTGTCATGCTATTGGCACTTTCTTAATTGCATTAAATAAAACTTGACATAGACCTACATTATGTATGAGAATCATGATCTTAACATCTTAAGAATTACACTGTGATGAAGTACTCACTGATGACTAACAATGATGATGATGTTAGAGATGGTCATAAGGATGGAAAAGATAAAGATGATGGTGATTCCTTGTCTTCCCATCATACCAGCTTTCATATGGGACAGAAGACAGGGCATTACTCTTAGGCTCTTGAGCCACTCAGACAATGGCACATACAACAGGCAAGGTGAGGCTTCCTCAAGCCACCAAGGATGATGGGTGGAAATCACGCTGTCATGGCCTGGAGAGTATTGTCTCACTGACTTTAGGAAAATACCTTAAGTTCCCAGCAGCAGCCTTTCAAACAGCCTTGTCAGGGAATAAACATGCCGACGTAGAGAATGGACTTGCGGACGCAGAGCGGGAAGGAGAAGGTGGGATGAACTGAGAGAGCAGCACTGACGTGTATACACCACCACGCGTAAAACAGACAGCTGGTGGGAAGCCGCTATATAGCACAGTGAGCTCAACTCAGTGTTCCGAGGTGACCTAGAGGGTGGGAGCGGGAGGAGGCTCACGAGGGAGGGGATATATTCACATGGAGCTGATTCACACTGCTATATAGCAGCAACTAACACAACATTGTAAAGAACTGTACTCCAATTTTTAAATTTTTTCTTTTTAAAGCCCTGTCAGAAAGAGGCCCATCCCCATGATGCCAACCAGGATTTTAGTCAAAGGCTCACTCTCAGATCTGGAACAATCCAGAGAGACTTCCGGGGAACTTAAACTTGATTTTCGGTGGGTTTTGTGAGGGATAATTCAATGTAAACACTCTACACACCCAGATGCTCTTTTTTGTGAATGCTGGTGAATACAAATTTTGTTATAGTTGAAGGCCATTTTTTCCCCTTAGAACACAGAATTTTGAAAACCATGATTTTATCATCCTGATCAGTGAGGAAATGATTCAATTCTCAAAAAATTCTCGTATGAGATAAATTTGCCACTATGGAAGAATTCTTATAATTTTTGTGACAAGCTATATGTTTTTGTCTCCTAAAAGGAGACAAAAACAAATGAATAGATACAGAAAAAGAACAAACCAATTACTTTATTCTGTGTTCTTTTGACCTCCAAAACCACATCTTGCTGGATCATGACTCTTGGAAACAGGGAAAGATGCAGGATAATAACCCCAGAAAGAAAGAGGATGATGGCACAAATCTGTCATTTTCGCAGCTGGTCAGTGGTGAGGTTCCTATTCTATCCTGTTGCCTAGTGGTTTCCTTAACCCTCCTGAAAACAATCTGTACTGATTACCTAAGAAATGGGGATGTCCATCTTCCTCTGTTTCATTTATAAACTAAATGGATGGTTTTCAGTCGTGGATCACCCAAAGAAAAGTATCTTGTCCATTTCAAAGCAATTAAGAGTGGTAATTGCTCCAGGGCTGTTTTTCCCTCTTCATTTCTCACTGAGAGAGGCCAGCAGTGTGACCTTCCTGCCTGTACCCTCCACTGTGTCTCTGAGGCCTCAAGCAGGGAAAGCAATACCCCAGGGACACAGTCCATTTTGACAGCAATTTTCTCACTTAGGCTCCCTTGCTGCAGGCTAAATCACCCATCAGATCAATAGCCCCCAAATGACAGTCACAGAGGTGTGGGATAGGATGTCAGCAGCAGGGGTTGGAGCTGAAGGCACTGAGTTGAGTATCAAACACAGAACAAGAGGCCTTGGTTCTGTTTTCAGCTCTCCTGGAAACTTAAGCAGGCCATTTACCCTTCTGCATCCATGTGATCTCATCCGATCTATTTTGACATTTCTTTTGCTAAAGTCTTGGGATAGAGGTCTTTCCAGAAATACATACATATTTTAATAATCTAAGTGAAAAACTTAAAAATTATAATAGATCCAAAAAATGGAACATAATGTACTCATTACAAGTAATGTTCATAAAGGATTTTTACTGACAGATAAACGTTTGCACATAATATTAAGTGAGCAAAGCTAAGGCGGAATTTGTTTTACATTATGTTCAATATATACTGAGAAGGAAAAACATCAAAGTGTTATCAAGTGGTTGCATCTGGTCAACCACTTGTTCTCCTAACATTTTTCTGAATTTTCTGCAAATAAAATGAACAATTTTATTATTTGCCAAAGAGTTACTGAATACATGTATTTATATATATATATGTGAAACAGCTACAGTGGAAATGTCTCACAAGTTGTTCCTCTCTTATCCACCTCTTACTATTTCTTTGCCTTACGTTTCTACCCAAACTGGCAGGTTCAAACTAGGTTTCAGAAAGCAACCTCGTTTGAATGTTACCTGTACAGAAAAACTATACTTTGACTCTTATAGAAATACTAAGAGAGAGGAGGTGTGTTTTCTATTCTCAAAAAACCAAAAGAAAGATTTTGACCATCACCATCTATCCTCTGATGGCTTTACATCCAACCCTAATGACTTTAAACCCCACTTGAAAAGAGATCTTTCTTTAATTCCAATTTTTTAAATATTTACTTAATTTGGCTGTGCCAGGTCTTAGTTGCAACACAGGAGATCCTCTATCTTAATTGTAGCATGTGAGATCTAGTTTGCTGACCAGGGATCAAATTCCAGGCCCCTTCCATTGGGAGCATGGAGTCCTAACCACCGGACCACCAGGGAAGTCCCTAATACCAATAATTAAAAGCTTAAAGCAGTGATCTACCTTTTATCTCTAGACACCCTGCTCCTTCTTTATACTTTCCCAAAGTGTTCTCAATTGGATAGTAGTTAAAACACCATGTAGCTAACTGATACCCAAACAACGTTCTGGGCCAATGTTATGGAGTATGACCTACCAATCTTTTACAAGACATGTGACCAAGGAGGCTGGGGTTAAGATTCCTGGGTAAACTTTTCAGATCAATTTTACTTGGGGAACAACAAAATTAAATAGATTCCTTTATTGACAACCTCCTGAAGGCCATTAATATACTAATGTGTATTGCTCATACAGAGAGTAAATATTGTATCCAGCATTTACTCAAAACATGCAACCACAGAAACTTTTTTTGCTTCTCCTGAGACTCTAAAGTTCTGAGGGGGACCATTTTGGAAGTACTTCTCTAAAGAGCTGAGTCAGTTTGTGAGGTTTGACAAATGAGATCAAAATGGACCACCCTATGACATACAATTCAATGTACGATACCAATTCATTCTGAATCAGGCCACCTGGCCCACAGCATTCTGTTGAGTGGTCAGTTGTGGGTGGTGAAAGGAGAGGCAACAGATCAAGGAGAAAGAAAAACCTCTGCCTCTCATTGTTTTAGGTATTCATGAGAACTGCTGTTGATGAGGGAACTCAGTGAGCTTAATCTCTGCTGGTCAAACCCTAGAGATTCTATCTTCCATAAGCTATTTTTTAGTGTTGCAGCCTCTTCTCTCCTTAGCTGCAAGAATCATGGCAAAACTGCTTTGAACTGAGAATTACTGACCACTGAAGAGAATCTGAGACTTAACTATTTTGTTGAGCTAGTTGAGTAGCTCGGCTGGATGAGGGAATTCATGCTATACCTAAAAGCAGCAGCTGCTTGGTTGCTGCTGATGGCTTGGTCCCTGCTGATGTGGGAATGTAGGTCTAAGATTGCCAGATAGTTTGGATTTTTCAAAAGAAACAGAAAATATAGATTTGTAATAGCTTTGCTGAATCTAATTCATAAAATATACAACCCATCCACTTTAAGTATCTTCACAAAGGATAATCACAGTCTTGTGTAACTATCACCACAATTCAATTTTACAGTTTTTTCAATTTTTAAATGTTAGTTCAAACATATTAAAAATGAAGTATAAAGACAAAAACAAAATGTGCATCTATTATCCATGTTCAACCTGTAGGCTACTAATCAAAATGGCTTCTTTCATAGACAAAAAGGGGAGATATCACCACATAACCTCTTTCTGACATTGTAACCAGTAGGATTGAGCTGGTACCCAAGAAATAAACAGGACTAACTAATAGTCTAGTTAGAAACCTATTTATTGCATATTTTGGGACATTTTATACACATGTAGCAAAGAAGTACATGGGAATAGCTCAATTTTATGGGCTGTCTGTAAGGAATTTTAAGCAATAAAACACAACAAAAAAGTCATCCCTTGAGGACGGGAACTAAGTCCAATTTGTCTAGACATGACATGTCATGCCCAACATGACAGCCGGTGCAGAGATGGTACTTATTAGATTGTGCTATAACTCTGTGCTCAATAATTTGTGCATAAGAGTGTGATGATTTTCCTTTCACTAATGACCACTTATCTTTCAAGAAGAATTTAAGAGGAGATAGTCTGAGACTTGATAAGAAACACAAGAAAATTCTTAAGACTCTATGATTCTATTTCTTAAGAATATTTCCAAAATAATGCATTTGAGAATTAATATAAAATAAATGAGGCTTCCCTGATCTCTCAGGTGGTAAAGAATCCATGTGAAATGCAGGAGACCCCAGTTTGATTCCTGGGTAGGGAAGCTTCCCTGGAGAAGGGATAGGCTACCCACTCCAGTATTCCTGGGCTTCCCTGGTGGTTCAGACAGTAAAGAATCCACCTGCAATGCTGTTTGATCCCCAGGTTGGGAAGATCCCCTGGAGGAGGAACTAGCAAACCACTCTAGTATTCTTGCCTGGAGAATCCCCATGGAGAGAGGAGCCTGGCAGGCTACAGTCCATGGGGTCGCAAAAAGTCTGACACAACTGAGCAACTAAGCACAGTACATAAAATATATGAAAACCTGCTTCACTTATAGCAATTCTCTACTAAGCAATACCCCAGTGCTCTGAATGTTACTAAGTCACCCTGTCAATAAGAACTCACTATACAAACATAGGGTGCAGAGGTATAATAAAGCCCTTGAAGCCAGGAAGTCACATCTAGGAGACAGGAACTGAATAATCTTCTCTTGCTTATCAGACCAGCAAATTGGCCTGTTATGGCCCAGGGTGATCCAGGACTGTTCTCTTCTAGGTCAGCAGAGCCTTAAGACTAGGTCAGAGGTCAGACCTAGTTCACAGCATTCATAGAAGTGGGCTTGGTGACTACTCTGGGTCTTATTCAAAGTGACCAACTGCCCGTTAAGTAATAGGACCCTCCACTTAACCTCAAATGAACATACACATTCAAGGGATATGCAGAGCAAGCCCAGCTTCCTGATTCAGTCAAATCATTTGCCCCATTCCACAAAAAAAAAAGATCTCAATTTATCAGCCCAGACTTAATGGCATTTCCAAGACAGAGTTAAAACCAAAACAACCTGATACAATCAGAGGATTGAGGGTTGGCTGAACAAGATTTTAAAAGCCTGGTAAGAAAGGATAAAGAACAAAGAAGAAACTAGCATTCTCATCTTAGACATTTAACTGTTAAATCCAGCAATAAGATCATATCAAAAACTCTTGCAGAGCTGAATATATCTGAGTACATAATCTATGAATTTTTAACATTAAGGCCAAGCTAGCAACCTTTGCAAAATGTCAAGAGCTTAAGATTAAACTTCCCTACTGACACTTGGACTTAGGTCACTGAGAGGAAGGTAATCAATTTCCAAAAGAAAGAAAACATTAAGAACAGCTATTTCCTCCGATAAGGAAAGCAAGTATTAAAATTATCAATCAAATTGGCAAGTATTAATATATATTTATGCCACAAAAGAATTCTTAGTTATATCAGAGGATTTATAAGAAAAGTGCCTTTTAAAATAAAATTTTACAGGGAATTCCCTGGCAGTCCAGCAGTTAGGACTTGGTGCTTTCACTGCTGTGGCCTGGATTCAGTCCCTGGTCAGAGAACTAGGATCCCACAAGCCACACAGTGTGGCAAAAAAAGAAAAAAGAAAATTTTACATGCAAAACAATCGAATTGCATTTCAGAGAGAACTCTGTATTCTATATCCTATAGATATAAATAATCCATAAATAAGTATACATATAAATATATGCATATTTATAATATAAAGATAAATACATCTATAAACATATAAATAGTATGTAAGTATTTTTATGTAGTCAGATATATTCTCGTCATCTAACACAGAAGTTTTTTCCCAGGTATATCCCCACACACAGGGCATAGCTATAGAATTAAAGAGAGCAAAACCTCCCACTCGTTTTTGTTTTTCCGCTTTTCCTTTGAAAGCTATAAACACCTAATGTAGAAAGCTCAGTTTCTCAGCCAGCAGACCACCAGCTACTAGCCAGTGAATACCTAATTCAGCATCTTTGGCCAAGCTAGTATTTACTATCTTGCTCTCTCCACGACTTCAAAGTCTGACCAAGAGATAAAGAAAGACAATTGGCTGATGCTTCTAGTCATCAACATGCATTCTCCATTCCCTATCATCAAGACATTAAGAACTTTGACAAATTAAAGGATTAGAGAAATCAAAAGGAAATTCCTAACCTGAAATAGATGGAGATCGTCTATTGTTTTGCTCTGGTATTTTGTGAGATGGCTTCTTCTTTCTGCCCACCTCACACTGGATCATCATCAGCCGCCTGCAACTTGAAGGCCAGAGAGTTATTAGAAGTTTAATTTCATTTTATCCCCTAAGCCCTTTTCTTCTCCATGACACTCACACTGACAGTTTAAAGAAAATAAGTTTTGTGGAAAATTCTTTCCAGGGCAGAATTATCCACAGTTCTTAACTGAAAAGTGAATTTTATGACAATTTCTGATCATAAAAGTTTGCCGGAGTTAAAACTGGCAGCAAGAAATACTTTTAGTGAGAAATAAATTAAGACAGCACAGTTGCTCCAGTCCTACAACCATTTGGTGCTCACTTATATTCAGGATAATTTCACTTGCCCATTCCATAGATGTTTTGATTCTTAAGACCCAAAGGGGAGAAAAATGGAAACTGAGACTCACATCTGCTCAGTAATGTTCATCTGATTTTTAATCCTAAAATTATCATCATTTGTCAAATAGCTCTTCCAGAGCTACTGCTGTACTTTCTGAATTGATGTGATGAATTGGTATTATATTTCTAACATACTAATTTATTTCAATTATTTTTCCTTTATTTTCTTCCAAACTGTTCTAACCACAAATAGATATGAATAAGAGAGTATTAATATTCAAATTCATGTGAGAGCTTGGTGTTCAAAAAGAGAAGCCAAAGTGAGAAGACCTGAGACCTTTACCCTTTCTCAGATGATTTGGGAAAGTGTTAAAAATGAAGAATCACAAGCTCCACCCTCCCCAAGCCTACCAAATAGGAATCTGCATTGTACTAGTTTCCCAGAATTCCCCCAGCTGATTCAAGTACACATAAAAATGTGGGAAGTACTGCTCTAAGTCACTTAATTGATACATGCTCTTTGTCATAACGTGTAGTTTTTAATATTTAAAGTCAGTAAGAAATATGCATTGTTTTCATAGTCATGATGTTGGCTTACATAAAATCAAAGATTTTTATACTTGAAAAAATTAGAGACTATTAAGTCTAGATAAGGAGCTTCCCAAGTGGCACTAGTGGTAAAGAATCTGCTTGCCAGTGCAGAACATGCAAGAATCAGCGTTTATATCCCTGGGTTGGAAAAATCCCCCAGAGAAGGAAATGGTGACCCACTTCAATATTCTTGCCTGAAGAATCCCATGGACAGAAGAGCCTGGCAGGCTACAGTCCATGGGGTTGCAAATGGTCAGGTACACACATACAAGTCTAGATATCTATTCACGGAAAAACAAAATAAAATTTAATCGAGGTCCAGAGAGGGCAAGTGATTTACTAACAGCAACACAGCATTTAAGTGATAAAGCAAGGACGTGAAGCCAGGCCCACTGATACACAATCTGGTACTACTTCTACCTCCGTGCTGTTTCCCACCAAGCAGACCAAACGTGGGCATTTATGCTGCTGCTGCTAAGTCACTTCAGTCATGTCCAACTCTTTGCAACCAGGGATCCTTTGCAACCTGGATCTCTTACATCTCCTGCATTGCCAGGTGGGTTCTTTACCACTAGCCCGCCCCCCCGGGAAGCCCATGGACTTTTATAACAAGAGCCAAAAAAAGGGCTATATTGATCAGTTCCTTACTACATATCAATCTGTCTCTTGCCCAACATGTATATTCTCATTTAATCTTGACAATAAGAGTATAGTACAAATAAAATTATCACTTCCATTTTACAAATGAAAATACCGAGGCTCAGGGAGAGTGAGTTATGGATCTAAGATCACACATTTAGAAATGGTGAGTCAACTTCCGAAAGACAGACTGGTCTCCTCTAGTCACCATGTCATTAATGCCACACTATTTATGATGAAAATATTCATTTTACATTCATTTTAATCCATAATACCCAACACAGTTGCTAATAGAATTTATCATAATTTGCTCTAAACAAGTGTGCAGTTTCACCCACAAGTAATATGGCCTTATTGCACTTGATTCCATTGAGATTGCTTCTAAAGAGAAACAACAGAGAATTTATACTCAGGTAAATTAGAGTGGTCTCACCTTATCCTTGGGGTGTATATTCCAAGACCCCCAGTAGATGCCCAAAACCACAGATAGTGCTGTATCTTTTCCTATACATACAAATCTATGATAAAGTTTAATTTATAAACTAGATTTTAAATATATATACACATAAATATAATATATTAAAATATATAATATAGAAATATGTAAAATTGAGATTAATAGCAACAAAGATAAAATCAACCAATTATAACATATACTGCAAATGTAGCTTCTTTTTCTCTCTCTCTCTGAAAATATTGTACTTTACTCACCATTCTTCTTGTGAGATAAAATGTCTACATGATGAGATAAAGGAAGGTGAATGGTGTAGGCACTGTGATGCAGCATTAGGATACAACTGACCTTCCAATGATATGTTAGAAGGAAGATTATCTGCTTAGAGTGGTCCTGGATCACTGAGCCAGCAGCTTAAAACGAATGAATTACCTATTTCTGGAATTTTCTATTTAATATTTTTTGACCATGGATGGCCACAGATAACTAAAACCACAGAAAGTGAAGTCATCCATAGAAGAGACTGTGATACCTTTGTGTAGATTTTTTTTTTCAGGAACACATTACTTCACATTTCTAGGCAAAAGAATCACAGCAGCATCTTACAAACTGTTTGTGACCCTAGCAGACAACCATGACAGTTTTATAAAGCACTGATTCTCACTGTTTAACTTATATAAATAATAATGGCTAACATCTTTGTAATGCCAGATTTATTTTCCTGGAAATATCACTTCACACTCATTTTAAGACTCAGATAAAATGAGCCACGAGAAGTTCATGCAAGGGTTGTCCTTGTTGTCCAGAATGTAGCACACCAGGCTTCCCTGTCCTTCACTATCTCCAGGAGTTTGCCCAAACTAATGTCCTTTGAGTCAGTGATGTCATCCAACCATCTCACCCTCTATCACCCCCTTATCCTCCTGCACTCAATCTTTCCCAACATCAGGGTCTTTTCCAGTGAGTCAGCTCTTCTCATCAAGTGATCAAAGTATTGGAGCTTCAGCTTCAGCATCAGCCCTTCCAATGAATATTCAGGATTGATTTCATTCAGGATTGACTGGTTTGATCTCCTGGCTGTCCAAGAGACTCTCAAGAGTCTTCTCCAACACCACAATTTGAAAACATCAATTCTTCAGTGCTCAGCCTTTATAGTCCACTGTCACGTCTATACATGACTACTAGAAAACCATAGATTTGACTATACAGACCTTTGTCAGCAAAGTAATGTCTCTGCTTTTTAATATGCTGTCTGGGTTGGTCATAGCTTTTCTTCCAAGGAGCAAGTGTCTTTTAATTTCATGACTGCAGTCACCATCCACAGTGATTTTGGAGCCCAAGAAAATAAAATCTGCCACTGTTTCCACTTATTCCCCATCTATTTGCCATAAAGTGATGGGACTGGATGACATGATTTTAGTTTTTTGAACACTGAGTTTTAAGCCAGCTTTTTCACTCTCCTCTCTCACCCTTATCAAGAAGTTTTTTAGTTCCTCTTCCCTTTCTGCCATTAGACTGCTATCATCTGCATATCTGAGGCTGTAGATATTTCTCCCAGAAATCATGATTCCAGCTTGTGAGTCATCCATCCTGGCATTCCACATGATGTACTCTGCATAGAAATTAAATAAGCGGGGTGACAATATACAGCCTTGTCGTACTCCCTTTCCCAATTTTTAACCAGTCCATTGTTCCAAGTCCGGTTCTAACTGTTGCTTCTTGACCTGCATACAGGTTTCTCAAGAGGTAGATAAGGTGGTCTGGCATTTCCATCTGTAAGAATTTTCTAGTTCGTTGTGATCCACACAGTCAAAAGCTTTAGTGTAGTCAATGAAGCAGAAGTAGATATTCATCTGGAATTCCCTTGCTTTTCCTATGATCCAACAGATGTTGGCAATTTGATCTCTGGTTCCTTTACCTTTTCTAAATCCAATTTGTACATCTGGAAGTTCTCAGTTCACACACTGTTGAAGGATTTTGAGCATGACCTTGCTAGCATGTGAAATGAGCACAATTGTGTGGTACTTTGAACATTCTTTGGCATTGCCTTTCTTTGGGAATTGGATGAAAATTGACCTTTTCCAGTCCTGTGGCCACCGCTGAGTTTTTCAAATTTGCTGACTTATTAAGTGAAGCACTTTAACAGCATCATCTTTTAGGATTTGAAATAGCTCATCTGGAGTTCCATCACCTCCACTATTATTCGTAAGAAGGCTTCCTAAGGCCCACTTGACTTCACTCTCCAGGATTCTGGTTCTAGGTAAGTGACCACACCATCATGGTTATCCTGGTCATTAAGACCTTTTTTGTATAGTTCTGTGTATTCTTGCCACCTCTTCTTAATCTCTTCAGCTTCATGCAAGGGAGAATATGATAACTCCTGTTGGGAATAGGGGAATAAGGAATAATAATCCTGATCAGGTAATTCACAAGGATTCACCCTCCTCAATATTAAGAAACATAGTACTAGTGGCCTAGATATAAGAGGTAAAAAGATGGTGTCTCATCCAAGATTTGGCACTGACTTCTACTCCTTCATAAAGACTGTGCATCAACTCTCTAGCAATTTCATGAAAAATCATTCCATTATCTATAAACTTTTAGTTTACCAAGCCATGAATATATTTGTTGCTTCTGAAATTTGGATTTTTGCACAAAAAGAAAGAGTAAGTTACAAAGTAATGATGTCTCATACAATGTTCCAGAATTCATCATAAACATCTATGTGTGTACCATATACAAAAGTTCTGTGATAGCATTAACAATGATTATGACTAAAAGTGCCTGGAAAAGGAGGGGGTTGGGGAAATTTAGAAGAAAACAACCATACATTCTGTGTGTGATACTGGACCTTTTTAAAGGCCCTAACTAGTCCCCAAATCCCTTCTTTGTAATCACTGTTGGAATAGTCCTAGCTCCAGGAGACTCTTAGCGCATATAATTATTGAAGAGCTCCAATGCTTAGAAACATTTTGACTTACCATTTGAGAAATCATTTTCATGGGTCATGAGACTATCTGTAGCAAACAATTGTTTCTTCTTATGGAAAGCAATGATTGTCATCTAGTCTTAAAAGTAGTGAAGTCGCTCAGTCGTCTCCGACTCTTTGCAACACCACGGACTGTAGCCTATCAGGCTCCTCCATCTATGGGACTTTCCAGGCAAGAGTACTGGAGTGGTTTGCCATTTCTTTCTCCAGGGGATCTTCCTGACCCAGGGATTCAACCCAGATCTCCCGCCTCACAGGCAGACGCTTTACCATCTGAGCCACCAGGGAAGCCTATCTAGTCTTAAATGAGGTATCAAAAATGCAAGTGCCCCTTCACAGAGGATAGACCACATATCTGCAAAAGACTGAAGGAAATGCATTCTGTCTGCAAATCCTCTGCTTAACCCCCCCCCCATTTTTTTTAGAAATTATGTGAGCTCTATTTTCTTTTTTAAAATGTTTTATTTTGTATTGGGGTATAGCTAACAGTGTTGTGATAGTTCCAGATGAACAGCAAAGGGACTCAGCCATCCATACAGAGGGCTATCCTTCCATATTCCTGCAAGAGAACAGAGAGAAAAGTATACCATAGTTTCCTAAATGGGAACTGTGTTTGACATCATTATGCACACACAACTTCCACCCTGAGTGAAACAGTATGAGAGTTCAGTACCTTCCACACCCACTCCAACCCCTGAAATGATTAACAGTGCTGGATAGAGGGATTCTTGCCCCTCTGCCTGTCTTGAGTTATTGTGGTTTAACTAATAATAAAATTGATGCAAGACAGATTAGCAGGAGAAAAAGAAACACATTTAATTTTTGCACACAGAGGTCTCATAGAAAGGGACCTAAGAATGGCTCTTACACTTTTTACACAAAGAAATAATAAATTTGTAAATAATTTACAGAAAAAAGAATCTTTTGTTTGAGTGCTTAATTGTTAAGAAATTTAAGTGGGAGTTTGGGCTTGGGTAGTAAATTAGTAAAGAAGTAACAAGGTTTACTTCTCCGCCCTGAATTCCCTGCATCTGTTGATAATGGTGCCTTTCTATCTCCAGGTACAGGAAGGGCCTCTTTCATATGGTAGGTTTATTTTCTGCTTTCAGTGAGGCAGAGAGGAATGTGTCTCTCTTCCACTGGCTGTTTCCTAAGTAACTAAATCAAAGTAATCAATATGCTACTGAGACATATTTTGGGGTGACCTGTCCCAGGCCCCAGTGCTGATCAGGGGTAACCAGGGTGGGAGGCAGTTTGCTTCACATGGTCATTCAGAGACCTAGACTGATGGAGGAGTCATCATGTTGAACCACACCAGCCAGAAAATATAATCTGATCATCGCGGTGGAGAAGATGGCATTGGAGGATCTGAGATCAGGCATGAAATACCAGCCTGGAAGTGACACACACCCTTCCTCTGATGGTTCATTGACCAGAACTGTGAATTTCACAGCTGCTAAGAAGCTGAAAAACACAGTCCTCGGTTCATGTGCTCGCAAAGAGTCAGACACGACTGAGCAACTGAACTGAACTGAACTGAGCTTCTACAAGTTCTTTGCAATTGTTTTAGTTACTTCTCCCGATTCTATTCTCATGTTCATTCATCTCTTTGGGCTAAAGGTTCGTATCTGCATAAATGGCCTTGAATCTTAATTCTGTCATTAAACATATTACATGTTCTTTACTCCTATATTTTTATTTTCTGATTGCCATCTATTATATGGATTTATCCAAGCCAACTGCATAAAACACTGGGCAGTTCAGTGCAAAAGAGTCAGCTGCAGAGCATCCCGCATGAGAACTCTCTCCAGGATGACACAGCTCCGGTCACCCACACTCTGGATTGTCGCCCTTTTCTGCATCTATTCCCAGGTTTGTCAGCTTTTGTGAATGTGTTTACCTGCCTATCATGGTTCACGTCCACTGCCTTTTCATAAATGAGCAGGTTTCTGGTCTCATGTACACTCTTGGTGATACCTTCAGTCCAGTTGATATCTGTGTATTTGTTTTTTCAAATTTCCTTTATCTAAAATGTGGTTTTTAGATGTGTTTTTTAACAATAAAATTTTGATCACAACTCTTACAGCAGATCTGAGTTCAGGCAAATCACTTAATGACTCTGGGAAATATTTTTTTCATCAATAAAGAAATGGTTGGACCAGAAACCTTACAGTCCATTGTAACTCTGGACGTGTAAGATTTTCTGAATTTTGCTAGACACTTTCATCTGAAGAGCAAAAAACTTCCCAGATATAATTGTACCAGTGCTGTGATGACAAAGACACTGAAGCATGAAGGGGTTTTCCAAATTGTTTTACACAGTCTATTATGGAACAGAGAAGGATCCCACTCTATCAATATTCCCTCTAGAAAGACAGCATTTTCCTCTCCTGCTAGACATTACAATGGTCCATGTGCCACCTAACAGTATTAACTGTTTAACCTTGGCTAATGCCACCTATCAATTCACATTACTTTGGCTTGTTAGCTTCAAAAAACCTCACAAGGTTAACTATGTGATAATTCAATGACATTTATCTAAGGATCAAAATATTATGAGATCACAGTACAGAAAATAATACAGATGTCATACACTTGTTATAGCTATTCAGAAAAAAATGGAAAATTTATGGCTGTATTTCTCTGCCTATTCTTCTGTGAAATATTTATCCTAAACAACCACTATTCTCAGACTAATGTCGTTTAATCTTATTTAAAAGGGTTGGCAGTCATGCCTTTCCTCCCTTACTAGGGTCCTGCCTGATAATCACACAATAATCCAGAAGCACTTCCTATATTAAGTCACCAGAAGACATTTTATGGGTTTCAGTGAGCTCCGTTCCTTTCAATATGAGAGGATATCGGTTTACTTTTTAAAGTGAAAGAAAAAAACCCGTAGCATATACTCTGGAACTCAAATGAATAGAGAGCTTAAATGCATTTCAATGCACTACATTTTAATACATTACAATAGCTTAATGTATTTCTTAAGAAATTTAAAAAATCTATAGATAAACCCTATGCCTGAGATGCCAGGCCAGCCACTGATGCCCCCAGGGAAAATGGAAGTTGTTTTTAGGAAGAAATTAAGCTGACCATTGTTTTTCTGCCTTCTTGCCTCTGTTCTCTTCACTTTAAACTAATATTCCCTTATGAAGGAATCTTTCACTCAGTGACATCTAAAACATCAAATAATTGTCTTATGCTTTACTGTAAGAATAAACATACTTGTTGCTGGTCTAAGCTTAAGAGGGCCACAACTTTCTCTATCTCTAGTGGCAATGAAACCACTTTGAGTTGAGTACTTTTTAAAGGCTTCCTCAGGTCTTTCATGGGTGAAAATATGAGTTATGTAAAGATATCAGTCATTACAAGGGCTTCTATGAACTACTTATCCAGCAAGAAAAAAATCTTTCTGAAACCAACTACCCCCTTCCGGGGGAATGGACAAACATCCTTTGTCAACCTGGCAGAAAAAAGTCCTTAATTATTATTTTTACCAATTGATAAAGCAACAATGGCTTGCATAGTATAGGTCCTCAAGAAATATCTGTATATATGTAGACTGAAGAGTATTTATTCAGTGCTATGCTTCCAGGACCAGAAAAAAAATAAATAATTTAAAAGTATAAGACATAGCATGGGGTTTCAAAGAATTTATAGTACATTTGAGGACAGCAATGACTTATTTAATATAAGTTGAAATCAATATCAGAAAAATGCACAATTTATAAGAGTTATAGATTTAAAATTCCTTGCAGACTTTGGACAAGGAAAAACAAACATAAACTGGAATAAACACTAAAAACTTTGTGGAAAAAGTGGATATGGAACTTTTGTTTGTTTATGCTGGGTTAAAGGTCCGTCTGGTCAAGGCTATGGTTTTTCCAGTGATCATGTATGGATGTGAGAATTGGACTGTGAAGAAAGCTGAGCACCAAAGAAATGATGCTTTTGAACTATGGTGTTGGAGAAGACTCTTGAGAGTCCCTCAGACTGCAAGGAGATCCAACCAGTCCATCCTGAAGGAGATCAGTCCTGGGTGTTCTTTGGAAGGACTGATGCTGAAGCTGAAACTCCAATACTTTGGCCACCTCATGCAAAGAGTTGACTCGTTGGAAAAGACCCTGATGCTGGGAGGGACTGGGGGCAGGAGAAGGGGACAACAGAGGATGAGATGGATGGATGGCATCACCGACTCAATGGACATGAGTTTGAGTAAGCTCCAGGAGTTTTTGATGGACAGGGAGGCCTGGCGTGCTGCGATTCATGGGGTCACAAAGAGTCGGACACGACTGAGCGACTGAACTGAACTGAACTGAACTGAACAACACTAAACAAATAACCAAAATTTTCAATGGCTTACCACACATTTATTTTTGATTCACGTACATGATTCCTGTGGTTGGTTTCAGTTCTGTTCCAAATCTTCCTTATTCAAGACTCAGACTAAAGGACCAGTCTCATTTTAATCTGCTGGCACAGAGAAGTAATAGAAATAATGAAACCACATAATGGCTCTTGAAGCTTCTATTTGGTCACAGTATATATTACTTCCACCCACACTCCACCAGCTAAGAAATCATGTGAACAAGACTGCGGTCTGTGGAGAACCAAGTATAGTTTTCCTAATGGGAGGAGCATAGCAAATCACTTAGTAACCAATGAGGATATAAAATCCTCTTAGAGTGAAGACAGCATATAATACAACACTAATACATTACTGTAATATAACAATACAGTAATATAATCTCCTAGGAGCTTTACCATATAGTAGATATGGAATGTGGGTTAGAGATACAAAGAGCAGAAATATCTGAATCAAAAGGTATGTCTATATTGATTTTATCTGAGGCTTCCAAAGGGTTTTCCAAAACTGTTAAAATAATTCACATTTCAACAGTGTATGAAAAGATATTTCCAACCCATATTATCAGCTGCTCAATATGCCACTTAGTAAGACAGGGTAATTCATGTTCCCATTTTCATTCCTCTGGTTATAAGGATGAATATTTGTTCATATATTTTATGGCTATTTTCCCTATTTATATACATTTAAAACAATAACATTTTAGTATATAGAAATAATTTATACAGCTTGTTAAAATTCATCACAATCTGCTCAGATTTTAGGCCTTGACTAAAGTTAAATGGTTGAGGATTGCTGTTTATGTGGTATCTGTCAGAATTTATTCTGTTTTTTTATAAAACTTTAAAATACCACTCCACACACACTCGACTTACCAGATAAGTCATGAAATTGCTTAGAAAGAAAGATCACAGATTTTAAAACACTGAATTCTGGCCATAAACAGTATACATCTAATCATTTACAAGGCTAGTATTTAGTCTACTGCACAAGGTGATCACCATTTCTGTCCTGATTAACTCTTCAAGAATCCTCCAATTCCTTCAGACTAAACTCTACCAAAACATAGATTATTTTTGAAATTATGTAACATTCACATATTTATCATACACTTTTCTTTACTGCTAGATGGAAGGTCTCTGATGGTAAGCTGTGTTCTGTCCTGTTTACCATGAATCACTAATGCCAAGTACAGTGGTCCAAATAGGTGTCCCATGAATTTTTGTTGAGGAAGATAATGAATGAATGTACACAACAGTTCAAGGGAAAACTTTAAATCAACAAAAGTAAATTGCAAATAAATTTTCACATTGTTTAATCATTCAATGCACCAAAAAGAATACTGAATGGCTTCAGTCAGACCTATGATTTGCTTTAAAATAAAAATATAAACTAGTTTGAATGAAACTTGCATTGGCAGAAGTTTTAAATTTTCATTTTTAACTTAACATACATCAAGAAGTAGCTGAACCAATTCTAAGTTCATACGAAGTGCCTTCCATCAGTATCTGGAATCCTCTTCCTTCACACACTGCTGCTGCTAAGTTACTTCAGTCGTGTCCAACTCTGTGTGACCCCATAGACATCAGCCCACCAGGCTCCCCTGTCCCTGGGATTCTCCAGGCAAAAACACTGGAATGGGTTGCCATTTCCTTCTCCAATGTGTAAAAGTGAAAGTGAAGTCGTTCAGTCATGTCCGACTCTTAGGGACCCCATGGACCACAGCCTACCAGGCCCCTCCATCCATGGGATTTTCCAGGCAAGAGTACTGGCCTTCACACACTAGATGATGTACATTGGATTTTCCCACTGTTCCTAAAACGTGTGTCTTGCACGTATTTGAGAATTATTGCCTAATGCTAATGAATGAACAGGGAAGTACTCATACAAAAATGCCTATGATAAAACTGGTTAGCATTAAAATACTGACAAATTTTACACTGAGTTGCATAAATGTTGCATAGGCAGCTCTGAAATATGCACCAATTTAAATTCAATAATATGCAAATGTTTTTTGTTTAAAGTGATACATTTTGTGCTAGATGTTTGAGGAAACATTTAAGAAAATAAATATTTATGTTATGAACAAGAAAGCATAAAAAAGCAAAATCTAATTTTTAGATTATAAAAGCTAACTTGTTGAGCAGATAATTAGCTTAAATACATTTACTTAACAGATATAACTTATGTTATTACATATATATAAATATATATATATATATACTCAGTACATAATTTTGGCATATGAGTTACACATTTTATTATTAATCTTCCTCACTACACCTTCTTTTACTGTATCTATTTGTCTCACAAAATTCAAATCTATAATTCCTAAAAGCCTGGGCAACATTTATGTTTGCACTATCCATAAAAAAATTAAAAATAAGCAAATCAATAATCTCAGCAAGATTAAAGGTGAACATCTACCTCCCTAGCAGAATATATTGTCTTGTTGGTTTGTTCAGTATTCCTAAGCAAATACATCAGGACTAGAGAAAAGTACTGAATAAAACAGATTTATCCTGCTGGTAAAGAATCTGCTTGTAAGGCAGAAGACCTGAGCTTGATCCCTGAGTTGGGAAGATCCCCTGGAAATCTTGCTCCAGCATTCTTGTAAAACTGGAGCAATCACTCCAGTATTCTTGCCTGGGAAATCCCATGGACAGAGACTAGATGGCTACAGTCTCTGGGGTCACCAAAAGTCAGACACGACTGAGCAACTAACGCACATCCCTAAAAGACTTAACCTCTAGAAGAGGAAATAAGCTCTCAAACTAACTTACTAAGAGTGATACTGCTTCAACAGAGGTTTAAGCAAGGCATTAAGTAAACTCAGAGAGAAGAGAGGGGCAACAAAATCAGGCAAGGAAAGACTTGTGAAGAGGATAAGACCTCAGACTTGAACTATGTGAAGCTTGAGGGGAAGACAGAGGAAGGACTAGAACATCCATTGCACAGAGAATATGCCAAGTTTCCTGTGGGCAGGGCTGGTTTGTCCTGCTCCCTGCTCCAGTTCAAGCCCAGGGTCAGTAGCTGGGCATCCCACCAGTTAAACATATGTTCCCTTGCCTCCTCAGGCCCCCAGAGTCCCAACTACCATGGGTCAAAGAAATATGGCTACACAGCTATTTTATGTCTTTATCTGCCAGGCTCCCAAGTGTTTCATGGGCCAGAAACCAGTTTTAATGAGAATTTCTTGGCTTGGAGATTTCAGTACAATGTGCATATCATTAAGACTCAACTTGGCCCTGAAATAGACGGTTCTCTGACTTCTTGTGGGACTTGCTTCCATGAGTCAAAATGGTAGCTTTTTCAATTATTCAGACTAGTTCCCATACCATGCCTGGGTCTCAGTCAGTCAGTTCAGTCGCTCAGTCGTGTCTGACTCTTTGCGACCCCATGAACCGCAGCACGCCAGGCCTCCCTGCCCATCACCAACTCCCAGAGTTCACCCAAACCCATGTCCATTGAGTCGGTGATGCCATCCAACCAGCTCATCCTCTGCCTTCCCCTTCTCCTTCTGCCCTCAATCTTTCCCAGAATCAGGGTCTTTAAATGAGTCAGCTCTTCACATCAGGTGGCCAAAGTATTGGAGTTTCAGCTTAAACATCAGTCCTTCCAATGAATATTCAGGATCGATTTCCTTTAGGATGGATTGGTTGGATCTCCTTGCAGTCCAAAGGACTCTCAAGAGTCTTCTCCAAACCACAGTTCAAAAGCATCAATTCTTCTGTGCTCAGCTTTCTTTATAATCCAACTCTTACATCCATACACAACTACTGGAAAAAACATAGCCTTGACTAGACGGACCTTTGTTGACAAAGTAATGCCTCTGCTTTTCAATATGCTGTCTAGGATGGTCATAACTTTCCTTCCAAGGAGTAAGCGTCTTTTAATTTCATGCTGTACTCACCATCTGCAGTGATTTTGGAGCCCAGAAAAATAAAGTCAACCACTGTTTCCACTGTTTCCCCATCTATTCACCATGAAGTGATGGGACCAGAGGCCATGATCTTAGTTTTCTGAATGTTGAGCTTTAAGCCAACTTTTTCACTCTCCTCTTTCACTTTCATTAAGAGGCTCTTTAGTTCTTCACGTTCGGCCATAAGGGTGGTGTCATCTCCATATCTGAGGTTATTGATATTTCTCCCAGCAATCTTGATTCCAGCTTGTGCTTCCTCCAGCCCAGCGTTTCTCATGATGTACTCTGCATATAAGTTAAATAAGCAGGGTGACAATATACAGCCTTGATGTCTTCCTTTTCCTATTTGGAACCAGTCTATTGTTCCTAGTCCAGTTCTAACTGTCGCTTCCTGACCTGCATGCAGATTTCTCAAGAGGCAGGTCAGGTGGTCTGGTATGCCCATCTCTTTCAGAATTTTCCACAGTTTATTGTGATCCACACAGTCAAAGGCTTTGGCATAGTCAATAAAGCAGAAATAGACATTTTTCTGGAACTCTCTTGCTTTTTCAATGATCCAGTGGGATGTTGGCAATTTGATCTCTGGTTCCTCTGCCTTTTCTAAATCCAGCTTGAACATCTGGAAGTTCATGGTTCACATATAGCTGAAGTCTGACTTGGAGAATTTTAAGCATTACTTTACTGGCGACTGAGATGAGTGCAATTGTGTGGTAGTTTGAGCATTCTTTGGCACTGCCTTTCTTTGGGGATTGGAGTGAAAACTGATCTTTTCCAGTCCTGTGGCCACTGCTGAATTTTCCAAATTTGCTGACATATTGAGTGCAGCACTTTCACAGCATCATCTTTCAGGATTTGAAATAGCTCAACTGGAATTCCATCACCTCCACTAGCTTTGTTTGTAGTGATGCTTCCTAAGGCCCATTTGACTTCACATTCCAGGATGTCTGGCTCTAGGTGAGTGATCACACCATTGTGATTATCTGGGTTGTGAAGATTTTTTTGTATAGTTCTTCTGTGTATTCTTGCCACCTCTTCTTAATATCCTCTGCATCTGTTAGGTTCATACCATTTCTGTCCTTTATTGAACCCACTTTTGCGTGAAATGTTCCCTTGGTATCTCTAATTTTCTTGAAGAGATCTCTAGTCTTTCCCATTCTATTGTTTTTCTCTATTTCTTTGCATTGATCACTGAGGAACGCTTTCTTATCTCTCCTTGATATTCTTTGGAACTCTGCATTCAAATGGGAATATCTTTCCTTTTCTTCTTTGCTTTTCACTTCCCTTCTTTTCACAGCTACTTGTAAGGCCTCCTCAGACAGACGTTTTGCTTTTTTGCATTTTTTATTCTTGGGGATGGTCTTGATTCCTGTCTCCTGTACAATGTCACGAACCTTTGTCCATAGTTAATCAGGCACTCTGTCTATCAGATCTAGTCCCTTAAATCTATTTCTCACTTCCACTGTATAGTCATAAGGGATTTGATTTAGGTCATACGTGGATGGTCTAGTGGTTTTCCCTACTTTCTTCAATTTGTCTGAATTTGGCAGTAAGGAGTTCATGATCTGAACCACAGTCTGCTCCCGGTCTTGTTTTTGCTGACTGTGTAGAGCTTCTTCATCTTTGGCTGCAAAGAATAGAATCAATCTGATTTCGGTGTCGACGATCTGGTGATGTCCATGTGTAGAGTCTTCTCTTGTCTTGTTGGAAGAGGTCTCAGTAGGTACATAGAATTACTGGGTCTCAGTAAGCACAAAGAATGCTATTTAATGGGCTTTGACATACTAATCATTGTTATCTATTCTTAGAATAGAGACTCTGGTAAAGATTTTGTTATGATATTTCTGGCTAACATGAGAATTTTAAAGATACAAGTCTTCACTTACTTTTAAGAAGTCATAAATCTTCTTTGTTAATTTAGCTGCAATATCCCAGATGGCTCAGATGGTTAAGAACCTGCCTGCCAATGAGGAGACACAAGAAACATGGGTTTGATTCATGAGTCAGGTAGATTCCCTGGAATAGGAAATAGCACCCCACTCTAGTCCTCTTGCCTGGAAAATTTCATGGAAAGAGGAGCCTGGCAGGCTACAGTTAGAAATGACTAAGCAACTAAGCGCGCGCACACACACACATACACACACACACATTCCCCCGTTAATTAACTCCCACTAACTAATGGAATTTGCTGCACTTTTGCTCTACCTACTCAGAGAGGCTGCTGTGGATATGGTGTTACCCAGAAGTGGAGAAATGTTATACTAATTAGCAGCTATCATTTTTAAGTATGTAGTAAATACTAGTCATGGAACCAAACACTTTACATGTATTGTTTCACTGAATCTTCCAAACAACTCTATCTTTAGGTTCTTTTAAAATCTTCATCTTACAGAGATTTATTTAACAGATAAGTGAATTGTGTAAGGTCACACAAGCTAAGTATCAGAGCTAAAATTCCAACGTAGATTTGTTTGACTGCTAAGCACAGAAGAGTAAGCATTGTACTTTATGACCCTTCAGTATGAAGACAGAAAATTACAAAAAAATCTCATAAGGAGAGATAAGTCCTTCTACACTGTGATTATGTTATCTGTGTTAGCACAACACCTGGCAAGTATGGATATCCAGTAAATACAGGATGGATAAATAATTTTAATTGTCATCTTAAAGACAGATACTGCATGTTGGCAATATTATGTGGAACCAAAAAAAAAAAAAAAGGCAAACTCACAGAACATAGTAGAATTACAATTGCCAGGGGCTAGGAGATGAGGCAAATAGGAAGAGGTTGATCAAAGGGTATAAACTTTCAGTTCTAAGATGAGTAAAGTCTGAGAACCTATTTATAACATGGTGATCCTAGTTGATAATGCTGTACTGTGTAACTGAAATTTGCTAAGAGAGTAGAACTTAAGCATTCCTACCAACTCCACAAACAAAAGTAAATATGTGAGGTAATTGATGTGTTAATTCACTCAATTGTTGGAATTCTTTCACAATCCATGGGCTTTCCCAAGCAAGAATACTGGAGTGGGTTGCCATTTCCTTCTCCAGGGGATCTTCCCAACCCAGGAATCAAACCCAGATCTCCTACATTGGCAGGCAGATTCTTTACCATTGAGCCACCAGGATATCAAATTATCACAGTGTGCTTTAAATATACTACAATTTTATTTGGCAACCATACCTCAATAAATCTGAAAAAAACTCTCTTGTAGTCTTGCTCACATTATTAATTTATTTGTATTTTCTATAATACATAGTCATATTGAGTGGAGAAATGAAAACAGAGCTCACAATCCCACTCTGTCCATTTATTTCATCCCTTCATCTTCATTTGAGGGGGTGGAGAAAGTGGAGGGAAAATGATAAGAGGCTGGGAGTGACTCGCATCAATTTTGCTGCATTTCATGCCAGTAGATCATTTAATCTAACTCCCCAGAAGCAGTCTCAGTCACTGTTATTTTAAAGAAAAGAGTTGAAACAGAAATCAGAGGTGGGAGTATTCCCATCTGGTGCTATTGCTCTCTTTAAACTGAACTGAGATCCTTTTATAAGAACAATCCCCAGAGCCCTCCTTATGACAAGAATGATGCATATCTTTATTTAAAATGTCATCCCTGCCCCTTCCTCCACAGTAAGAATGAATTTCCTGGATATTCATTACAAAACCTCTGATCAATTTGGTTTGAAACTTTTCACACAAATACACCCAGATGAATTGTATTTACTGCTCTGAGACAAGAATATTGCTGTTACAGAACTATTTTCTCTAATGAAATTGACATTTTTCCTCCTGATGATTAATAGCTTCAGGCACCAGAAACAATAAAGAAGATAGCTCTTAATACTCAGCTGGCAAGCAGCTGTTTCAATGGAGGATGCACGGGAAGAAACTAGGGACTAGCCTTGGTTCAGAGGTGACCTCTAACTATGAGCCACTCTGCTCAGTGGTAAGAAACCAAAGGCAGAAATGGCTCCTTCAGCCAACTCCATCTTTACTGAGTAAAGTAAAAAATTGTGAGGGGAGCAGGGGTACATTTCCAGAAATAAAGAATGAGAGTTGAAAGATAGGGCCATGGAAGAATATTTCCTTCCAAGTCAATAGTCTTTTTAAAGTGAGTCTGGAGTAAGTTGTTAAAATCAGAAGTGACTGATGGTCTTATTTTCTTAAGATAATTCATTGCAAGTGTAATTAAAGGCAATTAATTGTCTCCATGATATAGATGAGCACAAGAAGTATACCTAAAATTATGCTCATTTTTTATTAAACAATGAGCAGTTTTGTAGGTGACAGCAACTCATCACAAGGTTTTCTTGAAATTGCAGGAGGCAAGAAGGCAAATATTAACCCAAAGAATTGCATGAAATCTTGCTGTCTCCTCACTCTTCCTCACTGGAAGCCACCCTACAGTCTTATAGACAGAAGTATCTCCCTCATCTTCATGCTTGTCTCCTCTCCCCAAGTCACTTGAAACCTCATTCATGAACTCAGGACAGCATATTGGTTAAAAGAAGGGTTCAGGAACCAGACTGTCCAGGTTGAATCCTGCCTTGGCTTTTTGCTCTAAACCATTCACTTCACCTCTCTTGGGATGATATCTACTCTAGGACTAAACAAGGTTCTTACACGTAGAGGATTCAGAATAACGCCTGGCACACAGTGGCTGTGGTTGTTGCTGCTAGAGGTTTGCCGCTGCTGTTGCTGTTATTTAAAATCAGATATGCTCTAAGTCATGGATTTCAAAGTCTTAATCTTCCCGTCCATTTACCTTGAGTTTCTAGTATGCTCTAGCTTAGTAGTTTTCAAAGCAGAAGTTCAAGGACAGAGTACACGTGAGAATCCCCTAGAGTACTCCTGCCAAACATTCATTTTTTTTATCCTCAGTCCAGACTATATGAATCAAATTCTCAAGAAAAAAAGAATCTCAGGAGGCATTTGCTGGGCCTATGTCTTGGAAAAAAAATCTCTTCTAGTTAACTTCCAGTTAACAGTAAATGTGACTTGTAGTCAAATGACAACCCTAAGACTTTAAATAAGTAATCCTTTCCTTTCCCTTGTAGCTCAGTCGGTAAAGAATCTGCCTGCAATGCAGGAGACCCAGGTTCAATTCCTGCATAGGGAGGATCCCCTGGAGAAGGAAATGACAACCCACTCCAGTATGCTTGCCTGGAGAATCCCATGGACAGAAAAGCCTGGCAGGCACAGTCCATGGGCTTGAAAGAGTCAGGCATGACTGAGCGACTAAACCACCATCAAGAAACAGGTTAGCCTCTCATGAGAAACCAAGCACAAGTCTCATTTGAAATGCTAATAAGCATCACTACTTCCTCTATGAAATTATCCAAAATGTAACTCATTTCTACCCACTGTTTTGTTTACTCTGATTCCCACACACTTCTGTTCGAATAAAGCTTGTTGACTACGTACTATAAACTTTACACATTATAAACTTCTTCTTTGGTGGTCAGGGTTGGCAAACTCAAATACCCATGGGAGCCAAGCCAATCATGAAAATTAGAGAAATGTGTCCCCCAAGTGTGACATGATTAATAGCACATGACCCTCAGCTTCTGTGTCAGAGACAAAGGAGGGACTGGCAGGGACTCTGGCACAATGGAGAGTGCAGGAAGCATTTGTAGGGCATTATACAGCTCCAATGGAGTAAGAAATGGCGACCCACTCCAACATTCTTGCCAGGATAATCCCGTAGACAAAGGAGCCTGGCAGGCTGCAGCCCATGGGGTCGGAAGGAGTCAGACAAGCCTGAAGTGACTGAGCACATACAACTCCAGCAACAGAAAAAGATCAATAGTAGCCCCAATATTGCCAAGAAATTCCAATTTTTCAACAGGAACTAGAAATCTGGAATGTTACATGAATTTTTGCATTATTAACAACTAAATCAAATTTAATATGTGTGAACAGAATAAATACAACAGTGCCTATCTGCTGATAAAAATCACCTTTGGGGCTAGCAATTATAATCTCTGCTTTCAATGTTCTCACTCTTCCTAGTGGAATGGGAGATGCTGAGGGTTTCCTGGACGCCTTCCTCACAACACTTCTCACACTACACATCATTGTTTAGTATGTATCTTGTCCCTGCTAAGCTGTAAGCTCCATGAGAAATCACAGCTTCTACCTTATCCTCCAGGCACAGAAAGTGTGCTTGATAAATATCTGTGGACTGTTTGAAGGCAGGGTCTCATCTCTAGCTCCTTTGTTAACTCAAAAGTGCCCAACATCATATTCGGCTTATAGTGACACTATCAGGGTATAGATGGTTAATTGTCCCACCTGGCTAATGTCCAGATTGAATGTACCTGGAACAGTAACCAACAACATCCATTGGAGATTATAATACAAACTTTCAAATACAAAAGCAAACCAGAAACTAGGGGAATTTGAACAAATCCTTGGAAAATAAGGTCAAAGTTAATCTACTTTAGGTTTGAGTTTCCTTGATATACCAAAATATCTTGGGCAGTCCTGTCCCTGCCTAAAGACCCTTCAGTCAGTTCAGTTCAGTCACTCAGTCATGTCCAACTCTTTGCGACCCCATGAATCGCAGCATACCAGGCCTCCCTGTCCATCACCAACTCCTGGAGTTTACTCAAGCTCGTGTCCATTGAGTCGGTGATGCCATCCAACCATCTCATCCTCTGTCGTCCTCTTCTCCTCCTGCTTTCAATCTTTCCCAGCTCAGGGTCTTTAAAAAAGACCTTGTCATTTTCTATATGACAGTATTTCCTTCATCTGGAAATTAGATCTGTCATCAAGAGAACAGACTACCATACAGCTTACATGGTTTTGTATATTATATCTTTATTATATTATATTATATGTATATTATATCTTTTGTATAAATATCTCTTTCCTAAGAGATAAATACATAAATTAAAAGAATAAAATTAAATGATAAAAAGTTTTTCACTCTTTATATCATTATAATTTTTTGCATTTTTGCTGCTTTGCAAAATTCTGTTAAGCCTGCCTCTCAGTACATGAAATGAAGTTGTAACTGAATGCCAGTCTTCTCTAGTACAAAACAGGAAGTCAGGTAAATCCTTGGCCCCAGGGAAGCAGTGACCGGTTTATAAAAAGTTAAAATTCGGGGTAAAGGGAGAATGGATGGAGATAAGTTTGCCTTTTAAAACATTGTATTGCACAACTGAAACTAATATTCTAAACAAACCGTACATCAATTTTTTAAAAAAGAGACTCCACAGAATAAAACCTCACAATTAGAGACTTGACAAAGCAATTGAGTTTATATGTGATTACTGGTTAATATTGAAAATCTCTTTTTGATTGATGTCTTCCTTAGAGTGTTAACTTACAGAAAGAACTATTATTTAATTTGGGACTTGACAAGAAAAAGAAGGAGGTTTTCTCTTCTGATACATATTCAAGGATTTTCCTAACACTTTTTCATTTCCTCTGGCCATGGAGATCCATGATGCTGCTGCTGATGATGATGACAACAACAACAACAAACTTTATTTAGAATTTATTTAGAATTCACAGGGATTTCCCTGGTGGTCCAGTGGTTAAGACTTTGCCTTCCAATGCAGGAGGTGTGGATTCAATCCTTGGTCAGGGAGGACTCCACATGCCTTCCAGCCTAAAAACCAAAATATAAAACAGAAGCAATATTGTGACAAAATCAATGAAGGTTTTAAACATGGTCCACATCAAAAAAAAAAATCTTTTTAAAGAAACGAACTTACTGTGTCATTTAATTTTCACAACCTCTCTATGAGATGGCATCAAACCTGATTCACCTGTGCTCATAACCAGTCAACTCTACTATAGTTTTGCTGTGTGAACAAAAGGAAACAACTCTGTTAGGACTCTGCTTGAAGAACAGGGTCAACATCCATGTTGCCCCATATCCATGGGGGATATTGTAATGTCAATATGTAATTCAACCTATTTTACAGAAATATTTTTACACACCTATTTTCTTCTTCTTTGGAGATACCTCACTGGTGTCAAATATTGAATTTAGACCTTTGCTAACAAGGAGAATACATACCTTTGAAAGAAAGCATGTTTTCCTCAATTCTGTCTTTCTGCAATCCCCTTGAGCATTGTAGGAAACTCGCTGTAAATATTAGGTCTTATATTAGTTTTCTATTCCTGTATAAAAAAACCATTACAAATATAATATTAAATATAAATAATTAAATTTAAATATAAATAATTAAATTTAAATATAATAATTATGGATTTAAAATATAGCAGATCAAAGTAACAAAAATGGCTCACAGTTCTTCAGATCAGAAGTACATTACCATTAGAATGGATTCTCTGCTCGCAGTCATGTAGCTCAAACCAAGGTGTCCCAGAGCTACATCCCTTCCCAGATACTCTGGAGAAGAATCTGCTTCCAGGGTTGTCCAAGTTGATGGCAGAATTCAGTTCCTAGCGGTGCTAGGACTGAGGTCCTTGTTTTCTTACAAACTGTCAGATGGAAGCCACTCTCAATTCGCAGAGGCTGCCCACACTCCTCTCCTGTAGCCCCTTCCATCTTCTGTCAGCAACCCCAAGTCAAAGCCTTCTTGGATTTGGAGTCTCTCTGACTTTCCCTTCTTTTAAAGAATCTGTGTGATTCAAACAGGCCCACCTGGATTATCTTCCTATTTTGAGGTTAAACAATTTGGGACTATAATTACATTTGTAAAGTCTCTTCACAGCAGCACTTAGGTGAGTGTTTGATTGATGAGCCAGGTGACAAGAATCCTTGGGAAGGGAGAGGAACAGAGAAGAGGCATCTTTAGAATACCATCTACCATAGGACTGTTCGCTAATTTTCTGAAGCTAAACTTCTTGGCAGCAAGATGCTGTTCTGCAGAATCTGGGCACAAGGTTTTGTTTGTTTTTTTTTTTTTTACCAGAATGAGCCTTTGGATTCCTAACCAGGGATACTTAAAATCAGCAACTGCCCCACTTCACCCTTCTATCCCCTTCTGGTATTTCCTTCCTCCAACTGTATCCGTGACCTAGAGATGGGGCTCTGTGAGACTAATAGGTGAGTTGTGCCTAAAAGTGAAACAAGTGATCTAGGGAGTGGATGGCAAAGAGTCTCAGCTCCAACTCGTCCCATCTCCCCCATCACTACCTTCATATCCTGTATACCTCGGGACCACTTTCTTCTCCTTCTAGGCAGTTTGATGCCTCTGATCAGTTTCTACCTTCCCTTCTCATCCTCAGTTTTCCACACTGCTTTTTGCCCTGATTAGCACCCAACTTTCTGATTACTGTACAACTGCACAAGAATACATGGGGAGAAAGAAATTTTCTTCCTATGGATCTTTGCACACTATACTTCTTTTAGATTCTATGTACATGGGTAATAACAGTGGGTCTGTAGGTGGTGGTGGAGGAGCAGATTAATTTAAACATCAAAGTGAGACTCCAGGTATCCTGGGCTTCTTAAACCTCGTTAGAGCAGAGGAACCTAAAATGAACAGCAGGTCTGGGTCCTGCAGAAGGAACAGGGAAATAAGTGAAAGAAGGGCTAAGAAAGCTGGAAGTAGGAAAGGGGAATTTGCAGGTGATGAGAGAAGCGGGAACCAATGATTTCCTTCCTTTCTCATCACTGTTTTATCCATCGACACAGGGCCAGCCCTGCACTGAGAAATAGGAACTGGGAAGGCAGGCAGGAGTTTTGTTTTCAGGCAACATTAGAGCAACAACTGGTATTTCAATGAGGAAGCAGGCTAGTGTTAGCACATTCCTTACCCTTTGGCTGTTAGGAATTTCACATCTAAGACTCATCTAGGTCGGGGACTGCTACATCAACCTGACCTCATTTAATCCCAAATCAACTCCATGTTCAAAGCAGTATCTGCAAATAGGTTCTGCAGTGTGATGAGGAAGAATTCCTTTGAGGACCTGAATGTTATTTTTATTTTTAATTGACACATATTTTTTTTATATGAGATCCTAGTGCTCGAGTAGTAACTTATATGTTCCAATCACAAATATGAGAGGGATGAAAAAAGTGAAAGCCTTAGTTACAGAGGTCACATCTTGAGAGGGCAAACAAGATTACCAGACACACAAAGCTACCAGAACATAGGTGTTCTATATATCCTTACTTTCAAAGATTTAACCCCTGTCCAGTAAATCTGATGCAGTAATGCTCCAGAATTCTTCTATCATCCCTCAATTTCTAAAGGACCTAAAAGATAGCACAGCTTTGGACTCCCTGCAGCATCTTACTGCAACCTAAAATTCTATATTAGGTTTCAACTTCCCAAAAAGACTTAACTCTTTTAGCTGTAGCAAGTTCATTTGTTCTCCCTCTGGAACTGACATACCAGAAACCAAAGGGAAAATAAGCACTCAACACCCAGGCTTGGAAAGTGGAAAGCAATTTGATTTATTGGTTACACAATGGATAATGACAGAAAGTGATCCCACTGCTGCTTGGTTCATCTTCACCAAAGTGAATTAATTACAACTGAGGACTAATTTCTAATTGGTTTATTTATACCTCAGGCTATTCATTAATAGGTAAAGATCACTTTTTTGTGTGAGAAAATGAAAAATAGCCCTAGCACATGACAGCTAGGCCTTAATGTTTTTAAGAAAACATAAACAACTTTTGCACAGCATAAATAAGGATTGGACAAGGCTTCACTGTGAGACAGTCTAACAAAACAGAGCTAAGACTTCCCTGTGATTGTGTCTGAAACCAGACTGAGGCAAGGATGCCCTGCAACCACACAAATAGCTGAATATTCCTTGTGTTGCTCACTGGGTGACTGCTGCTTCTTGAACAATGAACAGTGACCCCACTTAACACTTCCACCTCCAGATAAAATTTACCAAGGAATACTTGCTGCCTGGACACTCCCTTTTAGAATCTAGACGCCATGATGTGGCATGGTGGCAAGCTCAAGCCACAAAAAAAGGCCACCTGCAAGTGCTCTGGTTGACAGCCCCAGTTTAACACAGCTTGCAAGTCACCCCAGCCTAGGCATCAGAGATTAGAAAAGCAATTTTCCAGATGATTCCAGCTCAAGCTGTCACTGTATCATTTGCAACTTCCCAGCTGGGGCTTCAGTGAGCCATCTGTGCTACCCTGTCTGAATTCCTGACCCACTGAATCCATGAGCAAAATAAGTTTGGATGGTTTGTTGCACAGAAGTAGATTACCTGGACAGACAGTGTAGATATCGCCTTGTCTAGTACGTTGGCCATTACTCACATGTGCTTATTTCTTTCTCTCTCTCTTTTTTTAATGTGGCTACTTAAATTGAAATTTAAATCAAGTCAAATTGGTTTAGTCGTTAAGCTGTGTCTGACTCTTTTGACCCCATGGACTGTAGCCTGCCAGGCTACTCTGTCCGTGGGATTTCCTAGGCAAGAATACTGGAGTATGTTGCCATTTCCATCTCCAGGGGATCTTCCTAACCCAGAAATCGAACCCAGGACTCCTGCACTGCAAGCAGATTCTTTACCAACTGAGTTATGAGGGAAGTCATCAAGTCAAATTAAGTAACGTTAAAATTTTTAGTCTTCGGTCACCCTAACCACATTTCAAACAGTTAATAGCTAGTGGATTAAACAATGATCTAGAGCATCTTTATCAATACAGAAAGATCAACTGAAGAGTGCTGGTCTAGAAAAGTTAGTTTTTCTGTAGTTCGACAGGGGTTGCAAACTTACATGTTTTCATAAGGCTACATACCTAAGTGAATGAATGAAACCGACTTGGTGGAGACAATAGAGACAGGATCTTGACAAACTAGAGATCATTTGCCCTAACTCATATTCTAAATACTTTATAGGAGAAGCAAAATACATAAAACAGCTGCATATGGCCAACAGCCCATTACTTTCTAGCTCTCAGTTTATAAGAGCAAGACTATATTAAATACCAGAACCATCCCAGAAAAGCCAAGGAGAATGATTATAATTGCCATAAAACTTTATAGAATGTTGAGCTAATCTGTAGGGATATTTATTGTCCCTTGTACATTGTAGATCGGCCATTAAATTCTTCTACTTTGAATTGCATTTGTTAAATTGCAACTATCAAATAATTGTATTCAAGATTAGGGTAAGGAAAAAATTATAAAAATCAACACAACACATTAAATAAAAAATTTTAAACTGCAAGATCAATAGATTGAGTTGAAAGATTTCTGGAGAACCTTAAATCCAATTCATTTATTTTATTCATGGAAATAATGAAAGCCAGAGAAGTTAAGTGGCTTGTCTAATATCAAACAGGTAGCTATTAGCAGAACCACCAGGGGCCTTCTATCTGCAAACATCTGTGAGAGATGAAGAGGTAGGCTCATCTGATAATTGAAGACTGAGTGTTGAAGTAACAAGTCATTTGTCCTTCTCTACCCCAACCCTAATATAGCAAATTTGCATTGAACTGAGTATTCAATAAAAAGTGTCTTTTTAATTAAAAGGGAAAAAAAAAAAAAGGACTGGTTTCAGGGCCTTGACAAGCCACTTGTGAAATGCCTTGGATCAGAGCAATTTCAGGATCCCTCAAATAACATTCAAAGCCAACCTTGAACAACCTAGAAGACCCTGAAAAATTAAATTAAACAGAGTTATGCCAGACAATTAAAATGAGCTTTCAGAAATAAAAGACACTCAAAAATAGCCCTGAAGTTTGAAGAAGCTAATGTGTTTGTTGTACTTCTGACTCAAAATCTACATGTGCCTATGAACTCACATAACTTCCTTAGGCTTTCTAAATGCAGTCACTGCATGCAACCACCTCAAGAAATCTAAAATTGGCTTCACTTTCCTGGTAACATTTGATTCTTTTGTCACTATTCCCCCCATGCCACAATTCTAACAGCAGAGAAACTGTGAACACAGAAAATATCTAAAAATTACAGGAAGCAAATGTCTGTTATGTTTCAATTGCAAGATATTTAATGCTGTCTTTTGTCCACATAAGCAAAATGTCACCCAAAAAAGTAAAAGAAAGAAAAAAGGGAGTAAAAAAATGTTCTTTTGGCATAGCTTTTTCACATGGTAAGATATTCCACACACTAAGGCTCTGTTAGAGACCTGACTTTCAGTGATGAGGTGCTTACTATACTGCTTTGGTTTTAGCCTCTGACTGTGATAGAACTAGATAAAAATCTTACTTAAATGCTAATAAGAAACCACGTTAGTTGAGAACTCTGATGTTACATATGCACTGTCGATTGGAGACTCTCAGTTGATAAGCTGGGTTTGTTTTTTCACAAGTTCCCCTCTCCCCATCAACTACACAGAAACATTTTTGTTTTCCTTACTATCGTTCCTTAACTAAATTTAAAACAGACATGACTCATTCTACTGCATCTAGTAAGTTTGTTGTTTTGTTTTTTCCTTTTCTAATTACACAATTAAATACAGGCAAGTACAACTTGAGAATCTTAGGGTCTGAGTGATTAAAAAAAAAAACTGATTTTTTAAAAAATACTGACTCTGACACAAAGATCAAGATCAGATAGGCAGATTTAATAAATAATACTGAAATTTGTCAAAAGCAGCAAAATTTAAAACTGCATATTAGCAAAAATTTGAGGTTTTAGGCCTGGTGCTCCTTTTATTAAGTTATGAGAACCACTTCCATCAGGATCACTATATAACATTACCACATAGGCTTCTTATTTTTTCAAATACAGATTTTGAGGCTCCCCCTAGATTTATTGAATCTCTTTATCCTAGAATCTGCACTTTAATGAGTTCTATAACTGACTTAATATAAATTTTTTGAAAATCACCTTTATAGAGGGATTTTCCACTAGTTTCCTCCCTGCTCAAGTAAATTTAATCCAACTTTGTAGTAATGATTTGCCCTTGGGGTAGAAAATTTATTTTACTGTAATAATAGTCAGGAACCAGCCTATCAGACTACCATGCATGAAATAATTCAAGAAGTATTACTAATAAATGTGGTTCTATTAAGATCTCCAGCCATCTAATGCACTAACTCATCCATTTCTTTCTTCAGCCACAAAAGCAAAGGCAGAAAAATAACAGAAATGCTTTACTCATATATTATCAAAACCAAACATACAGACAACTGAAAAAATTTTCCGGAGGCTGCTTTGGAAGAATGGGCTCTACAACACAGATGTTAATTAAGTGGGTTTGGGTTAATTTTGCAAATGATTTGTCCCGAATGACTATGTAAGATAAAGGCTTATTAGTGGAGAATGAGGACACTGTGGTAGAACCGAGTGCAGAGTGTGCAATGGCTCGGCCAGCCGCCTCCCTTCCGGGATGCTACGGAACTCAATTAAAATTCCACTGCAGTTGTGAGTGGCATGCTTTATTAATGTGCTTCCAGGAAATGTTTGCGCTTGACAATCCTAATACAATTTAGTGCAAGCAAAGCCTTTACATGAAAAAATGCTGTGTTTCACAAAAAGCTGATTTTGATTCTCTACAAATTATTCTTGCTGCCTCCCTTGGCCCGGAGAAAAGTGTTTGTTGTTACCTACAAAGTGAGAGAGTGCTGCAAAGTAAATATCTATAAAGTAAATATAGTAAATGAATCAGAAAATACAGAAACTTTTACGTGTATAGGCATACTTTTTTTCTAGAAGATAGTTGACAAAATTAACTGTACATTTATGCCAAGAAGAAATGAAATAAACAAGTAACATTAATGTTATAGTGAGATTTTAATAGTCAGAAAGAACTTAGAAAATATCTGCCTCATCAACTTCAGCCCCCAAATAACAAGGCATTGCTTATGGTCATTAAGAGCATCATGCAAATTTAGATTACCTTATTAACTTAAATTAAATTACAAGTATTTGGTTTGTTGATTTTTATCAATAAATTCAGTTTTGGAAGCCTTGGTTCTACTCAGCCAGATATAGTTTTAATTGGAGAGGGACACATGGGTAAGGAGTAGCTGACCTAAATTGGTAATTCTTGATTTAACAGAACTGTGAATTATTATGATTTATCACCCACAGAAAGCTGTTAATAATAGGGAAGTCTTTGAGCAGGAAAAGGTACCTTTAACATTCATTCACTTTCTTCCGGGAATGAGGCAGAGAGTGGAAAAAGAAAAGCGGATACTCTTTTGTTATGTCATTGCCTGCTAAGTTTCCCCATTATTGACAAAATCAGTCCTGTGAGTGTCCCCAAAGCCAGGTCTAATAACAAGAACCATGGATTCAAATCAACCAGCTAATTCTGTGCCTTTGCATGGGTCAGCCTGCCAGTCACACTGCTCTTCCCCTGGGACGGTCAGATTCTGCCAAGAGGCCCACTGGTACCCCAGCACCACTCCACTAGAACAGCCAGGCCTCCTTCATTTTCTACTTGAAAGCCTTACACGTGGCACGCTGCGCTGGGTGTTTGGAGCCATGGTAGCTTTGTTAATAATCTCAGAGTCAACCTCTCAACCTGGAGGAATGAGTTAACACGATCAGAAAACCAGCAAGCCCCGTCAGGTCACATAGAATGGGCAGAGTGCTGTGCACCTTGACAATCTCTCTTGCATCCATGGAACTTGATTACCTCAGCCAGAAGCAAATTCTGATCATCAGGAGAAAAAAGATTTTTTTGGTGTCAATGAGAATTCTTAGGTTTACTCTCTTAACAACTTCCATATCAACTGTTACACTCTTCAGGAGCTAGGGTGTTAGCTTCCAATTGAGGACTGCTTTGGCCCATTCTCAGGGGGAGCGGAAATTGCTTCCTGCATAAACCGAGCAACCAAAAAGAATTATCCTCCTCAGACCAGTAACCAAAACCACCTGTCCACCCATTCAAGTCTTAACTTAGAAGCGGAGCCTTCTGAGACATATGTGAAAAATCAATCTTGAGACAACAGAACACCAAATTTGCCCTGTATGTAGGTGTGGAGCCCAAATTCTTGCCACCTTTTCACTGCCTTATTATTGTTGTTCAGTCGCTCAGTCATGTCTGACTCTTTACAACCCCATAGACTGTAGCATGCCAGGCTTCCTTGTCCTTCACTGTCTCCTCGAGTTTGTTCAGATTCATGTCCATTGAGTTGATGATGCCATCCAACCACCTCATCCTCTGTTGTAACCTTCTCCTCCTTCCCTCAATCTTTCCCAGCATCAGAGTCTTTTTCTGTGAGTCAGGTCTTTCCATCAGGTAGCCAAAATATTGGAGTTTCAGCTTCAGCATCAGTTCTTCAAATGAATATTCAGGGTTGATTTCCTTTAGGATTGACTGGTTTGATCTTGATGTCCAAGGGAATTTCAAGAGTATTCTCCAGCACCAAAGTTTGAAGGTATCAATTCTTTGGTGCTCAGCTTTCTTTGTGGTCCAAATTTCATATCCATACATGACTACTGGAAAAACTATAGCTTTGTCAGCAAAAAAAGTTTGTCAGCAAAATAATGTCTCTGCTTTTTAATACACTGTCTAGGTTTGTCATAGCTTTTCTCCCAAGGACCAAGTATCTTTTAATTTCATGGCTGCAGTCACCATCCACAGTGATTTTAGAGCCTATCACTATTTCCATTGTTTCCCCATCTATCTGCCATGGAGTGATAACCAGAAACCATGATTTTAGTTTTTTGAACGTTGAGTTTTAAGCCGGCCTTTTCACTCTCTTCTTTCACCTTCATCAGGAGGCTCTTTAGTTCCTCTTCACTTTCTGCCATTAGGGTAGTGTCATCTGCATATCTGAGGTAATTGGTATTTTTCCCAGAAATCTTGATTCCAGCTTGGGCGTCATCCAGCCTGGCATTAAGCATGATGTATTCTGCATATAAGTTAAATAAGCAGGGTGACAATATTCAGCCTTGATGTACTCCTTTCCCAATTTGGAAGCAGTCCATTGTTTCATGTTCGGTTCTAACCGTTGCTTATTGACCAGCATTCAGGTTTCTAAGGAGGTAGGTCAGGTGATCTAGTACTCCCATCTCTTCAAGAATTTTCCATGGTTTGTTGTGATCCACATAGTCAATGGCTTTAGTGTAGTCAATGAAGCAGAAGTAGATATTTTTCTGAAAATTCTCTTGCTTTTTCTATGATCTGATGGATGTTGGCTATTTGATCTCTGGTTTCTCTGCCTTTTCTAAATCCAGCTTGAATATCTGGAAGTTCTCAATTTATGTACTGTTGAAGCCTGGCTTGAGGAATTTTGAGCTTGACTTTGCTAACATGTGAAATGAGTGCAATTGTGCAGTAATTTGAACTTTTTTTTTTACATTTCCCTTCTTTGGGATTGTAATGAAAACTGATCTTTTACAGTCCTGTGGCCACTTGTGAATTTTCCAAATTTGCTGAATAGTGAGTGCAGCACTTTAACAGCATCACTTTAAGGATTTGAAACAGTTCAGCTGACATTCTATCACCTCCACTAGCTTTGTTTGTAGCAATGTTTCCTAAGGTCCACTTGACTTTACACTCTAGTATGTCTGACTCTAGTTGAAAGACCACACAATTGTAGCTATCCAGGTCATTAAGAATATTTTCGTACAGTTCTTCTGTAGATTCACTGCCTACAAATTATGAAAACCCAGGTAGAGAAACTAATGTAAAAAATTATCTCTATCATCCAAAGTACCCATTTGTTGTTGCTCATTCACTCAATTGTATCTGACTCTTTGTGACCCCATGGACTGCAGCACTCCAGGCCTCCCTGTCCTTCATTATCCCCCGAAGTCTGTTCAAACTCATGTCCATTGAGTCAGTGGTGCCATCAAACCATCTCATCCTCTGTCACCCCCTTCTCCTCCTGCCCTCAATCTTTCCTAACTTTAGGGCTTTTTCCAATGAGTCAGTGCTTCACATCAGGTGGCCAAAGTATTGAAGCTTCGGTTTCAGCATCAGTTCTTCCAGTGAATATTCAAGGTTGATTTCCTTTAGGAATGACTGGTTTGATCTCCTTGCTGTCCAAGGGACCCTCAAGAGTCTTCTCCAGCACTATAGTTTGAAAGCATTAATTCTTCAGCACTCAACCTTCTTTATGTGAAGTACCCATTGGACTCTCACAAAAGAAAATTCCCACTGAAGATGAGCCCATAAACAAGAGTTTAAAAAGCAGGAAGAAACCCACCAGCACAAAACACAGCCAGCCATACAATAAATGGGAGAATTCACACCTAATGTGATGAAAACAGAACAATCTCAAGAAGCAAAGGAATACATCCGAAAGTTAAAAGCATGGCACTAGGAAAAAACATGCAGATATGGTGGGAGGGGAAAAGAAATTCTAGAGATTAAAGAAGAGTCATTGAATTTTTTTAAGTTAATATAATGCTTAAATAGTGAGCTAGATCCCTGTAGGAGGAAATGGCAACCCACTCCAATATTCTTGCCTGGAAATCCCACAGACAGAGAAGCCTGGTGGGCTGCAGTCCATGGGGTCACAAAGAGTCAGACACGACCGAACTACTGAGCACACAGAGCACACAGTTTTTAAGAGAGAATGAATACTTGTGGAAAACAGAGCCAAAGTAATTTCCCAGAATGCAACAGAGAGGAATGGAGCAGCAATACAGGAATAGAGTGGGTGTGTTTCAAGTCTAAATATTGTTAGTAAAATATAGGGCAATTTAACCTTCATGAATATTGTGACACCAAGGACAGGCTGGCTGTTTCATAATAACCTGTTCATCTGAATAGCCTGAGGAGGAAGCACTGCTAAGTGTAAACTGGTCCCCGAGGGCTCCATTTCAAGTTATACTCAGTGATGTCACTGTGAAAAAAAATTAATAAAGAGAAAACTCAACTAACTAGAGTAGGGAAACCAGAAGGGGATGTTCTCCCACCCTGCAATTATATTAAAGCCCAACAGGAAGACTCCTTCTTGACAAGGACTCAGCCAATGAACAGCCATGGACTCTGTTTGTTATAGTCTTCCCAACTTCCTTTTGCTCTCTGTAAAAGTGTCCTCTTTCTCTTGTCATATGGGAACCTACACACATGGCTCTTCCCAGTTGCAGGCCTCACGTTGCTATCCTCTGCTGACTCTGAATAAACCCATCTTTGCTGGAGAAATATCTGACTGCCTGTTTACTTCAGGTCAACATCACCAACCTGCTGCATCATTCAAGCTCCAGAAACCTCTCCCCACTCCTTCCCCTTGTCTCTTCTTGGCTGTGCTATTAGTTCCTATTCTGCTACTTCTTTTTAATGTTTTAGATTTCAAACCCATGGGCTTGAGTCCCAATTTCAGAGTCATAACTTAACCTCTGATTAAATTTGCTCAGAAAGATAGACTTCCACTATATGTGTCCATGAATGCTGGGTCTCAGGACTGGATTAGAGGGAATGTGGGTTTTGGTCCACTGTAACAGTTCTCCATTTGATCTAACATAAAGAGACTTTTAATGTCTTACTTAAAATAAGAACCAGCTTCCACAGTTTCTATCTTTCTCACATTTTCACTCTCTTCAATGAGACTCAAATTTCCCACCTAAAATTACTTCCAAAAGAAATTCTGTGTTCAAGACCCATGAGAAATGGAATATTTGCCACCATATCAGTAAACAAAAGCTGTCCCATTCATCAGCAATTGCAGCCACCACTGATGGTGAGCTGATGAGCCCTGAGGAAACACAGGAAGGAAAGAATAAACCTAGTGAGCATCAGACTGCAGCCACTCCCTATGGTGAACCTTAAGGAAGCTCAGAATGTGAAAACAGGATACTAGACCCTGATAACTGGGGTACATATCAAAGGAATGGTTTTAGTGAGCCCAAACTCTTGCATTTTCCTATACATAGAAAAGTGCTAAGTTCCTTAATTTGAGATATCTGGTTTTCCTTTAACTAACAATAAAATTTTGACATTCACAGCATCTGCTTTTTGTTGCAAAACTTCTATATAACCAGGCTCCCCACCTCACTCCCTCAGAGCAGTTCTCTCAGGGTTACTTGAGATGCTGCCTCCCAGGCTTGAAGTCCTAAAAATTCTCACCAAATAAAACATAATTCTCAACTTTTAAGACAACATCACTATTCTTTTATTTATTTATTTTGCAAGAGTGGTATAATATAAAATGTCCCAAAACTTGGAGTCACACAGTCACATAAGGAAGGATATGCTCAGGTCTGTCTGACTCTTTACAACTCCATGGACTGTAGTCTGCCAGGCTCCTGTGTCCATGGGATTTTCCAGGCAAGAATGCTGGAGTGGGTTGCCATTTCCTTCTCCAGGGTATCTTCCCAACTCAGGGATCAATCTCACATCTCCTGCATCTTCTACATCTCCTGCATTGGCAGACGGACTCTTTACCACCGAGCTGCCTGGGAAGCCTTAAGGAAGGACAGGGCCATGTAATTGGAAGAGCAAGCTGAAGGAAGCCAAGAGGCATTATCTGGCATCCAACCGTGTGCTTGCCAGGAGGAGGCAAGAAGCCCGCAAAGATGCTATTACACAGGATGCTCTGCATTAGGACCAAGAAGACTTAAATTCTTCTGCTTTGGAGTCACTCAGAAAATGTTAGAATGGCACTAAGATACTTAGAGTGCCTATGGGGTCCTGAAATCTATTTACAAATAAATCCATGACCTGAACAACTATCTGTAAAATAACAATAAAAAGTTACAGCAAGGGTAAATGATATCTTTCCTGTGAAAGGATTTTAAAAACTGGAAAAGATTACTTACACCAACAAAATTTGTGTTTATTCATTTGGAATCAAAGTAAGCACATTTCATCAGTTGCCTGGATTTATGGTAGAAAGTGAGGTAGATTTAATTCAAGGGAGGGAAGCAGTAAATTAGAAGACCTTAAACATTTTTTTTAATCTGACATATTTTCTCCCATTAAAAAGAGTCAAACACCTTCACATTACACAAAAAAGAAGATCACTTTCAGGAAGATTCAGAGCCTCTGCCTCCAGATGCCTGAGTTCAATCGTGACCTCCCAGAGGTCCTTCCACCCAGGGTTGTCCTACCTTAAAACCATGTTACAGAACAATCTAGGAAGTACCTGTTCCTTGGCTTCTGAAACACCCAATTCCAATGGGCTCCCTTTAAAAGGTATCAAGTGTTAAGTGTTAGTCTGTCAGTCATGTCCAACTCTTTGTGACTCCATGGACAATAGCCCACCAGGTTTCTCCATCCATGGAATTCTCCAAGCATGAATATTGGAGTGGATTGCCATTCCCTTCTCCAGGGGATCTTCCTGATCCGTGGAATCTCTCCTGCATTGCAGGCAGATTCTTTACTCTCTGAGTCGCCAGGAAGCTTCAAAAGACATCAAGCGTGCTAGTTCACTCAGTCATGTCCAACTCTGCAACCCCATGGTATAGCCCACCAGGCTCCTCTGTCCATGGAATTTTCCAGGCAAGAACACTGGAGTGGGTTGCCATTTCCTCCTCCAAGGAAACTTTCCAATCCGGGGATCAAACACGGGTCTCCTGCATTGCAGGCAGATCCTTTACCATCTAGAGCCACCAAGGAAGCCCCAAAAATATCAAGGCAGTTATTAAATCATCATGGTCTTCTTTTAATGGTGGCAGGGAAAAGGTTTAGGAGCATGCTATCTACACAGTTAGCAGCTCTTGGTTAGAAAGAACCTCTCTCTTGTGAAGTCAAGATGAAACAACAAGAAATGTCTCCTGACTTTAAAAAAAAAAGATAGGGACTATATATACATACAGACAACAGCTGCAGCCTTGAAATCGGCAGCCAGTCATGAAGAGCAACAAGTGAAGAAACTGACTTCATTTATTTTATGTGCTCTGACCTTCTGGACAGAAGACAAGCTAGTGAAATATAAATAGGTCATCATATGGTACTTTCTTATGTAACAGACTGGTACTTTCTTATGTAACAGACTGTATACACATGTTGGTCTGCATTGCTCTAGAATTCAAGCTCTGAAGAGTGGCTTGTGTCCCAAAATAATCTTAGCTTGTTTTCATAAACATAAAGACATATAAAATATGTCTTGTCTATACATAGCAACTTTTTGAAAACAAGGATTGTTTGGTACTTCACTTTACAAATTATATATGGAAAAGGTCTTCAGAGTGCAACTAAAGTAAGCAATTCTGTCAATCAAAATAATTAGCATAAGGGCTGCCATTTGTCTACTTGGCAGGCCCTCTGTGCATTACAAGCCTCATCACATTTAATCTCTAAAAAATGTCTATGAGGTTGGTATGATTTTTATAACCATTGTGCTGAACAAGACGGACTTATCCCCTCAGCCTGAGTAAACCTGAGACAGGCTTGACCTGACCTCTCTTCTTGGAACATTTATTTTAGAAAACTTGTCATTATAAAGTCTTTCTCTCCCCTCTGAGATGTAAGTCATCCTTCAAGGACCTGGGAGCCATCCCTTTGAAATGTAATTCTAACACTCTTATCTCCTAGTTTCTGTGGGAGGGTGGGCGCCTAACTTCTGTAAGCAACAATTAGTAAACATGGATGAGATGGCCTCATCACCTGGACCAACTTCCCTTAACAACCTCCAGTCCTTTTCCAGTAGCTTCTGCATTTGTCTCAGCAGAATTGTTATTCAGTTGTAAGTCATGTCCGACTCTTTGCAACCCCATGGACTGCAGCACACCAGGCTTTCCTGTCCTTCACTGTCTCCCGGAATTTCCTCAAACTCATGTCCATCGAGTCAGTGACGCCATCCAACCATCTCATCCTCTGTCGTCCCCTTTTCCTCCTACCCTCAATCTTTCCCAGCATCAGGGTCTTTTCCAATGAGTTGAGTTTCAGCAGAGTTGAGTTCTCTCCTATTGCCAAAGCCTCAAATCATGTCTTTCTTGCCTGCTACACTCTGTTTGGAGCATCTTTTCTTGACAGTTCAGAGGAAGAGATTGAGCTGTAAAAAAAACTTCCTTAACTTGCCTGATATTATCCCTTTAGCTGTGGGGCTTGAAACCAATCTTTATTCAATGCAGGTAAAAGGGGATGCCCAGGGAGAGATTTCTGAGCCCTCCATCCTACACAAGAGGATGAAAACCAAGAAGAGCCGCAAGCAAAAGCTCAGACTCGACTTGCATCCTGATTCCCCTAAAGGTTCTTTGCTCACGGTGCATACCTGTGATTTCACCCACCTCTAGGCCCTGACCTCCATCTGTGTCACATGCAGACCCAGGGAGAACACAGCCTAGGGCACACTCTTGTGTGTAGCCTACTTGCTGGGTCTTCCCAGAGCTGTCAGGGGGCACCTCCCCCTGTGACGCTGCTCCCCAGAGCAGCAGCCCCAGGAGAGGCCCAAAGGGACCCTTCCAGAAGCAGCTACCCCCTCAAAGCAAATAATATCTGACGAGGTAGCCCTTCCTGCAGAGCTGCAGAGCTGCTCTCCACTCATTCCTGCTACCCCAGGAGTCATGAGAAAACCCCTCCTTTTCTTTCTGTCTGTCTCTCTGTATCTCTTTCATACATGCACAGTTTAACTCCCACAACCTCAAGAGAGGTTTCCTCAAGCAGGCTTCCTCCACCCTTAATATTCACGCACACACCTGCAGACTTCTGACCACCTACCTCCAATATCTGAATTCTTAATGAGCTCTTGTCCTCAGCCTCAAAAGAAAGAATAAGACATTTTGTAAGTACGATGAATTTAGATAAAACTTCTCAGACTCTTCCCAAATGCCAAAGCCTCTACCCAGACACGCCTCAGCCGTGCACACAAGCCTGTACATGGAGTCTGAGGCCCCAGATGCCTCTCTTCTCCCACCCACCCCAACCATCAACTTCCTGGGTGATTCTACTTTCTCAAACAGCAGAAATTTCAGTGTTTCTCTTAGAGAATCTAGAAACCTTCCAGTTTATTTTTTCCAAGCTATACTTCATCCCTTTAAAAAAAATATGTTAAAAATTTTTACTGAAATTCAGTCTTCTCAGTCAGTTTTAGTCCTGGTTCCATAAAGGTTTCAGCCTGACGTGACTGCAAAATCTGTGCCCCATCAAAGGAAAAAAAAACAAAAACAGAAAAACCAGGAAGGGAGGCTAAACCTTGCATGGTCCCAGAGTGCCATCTAGTGTCTAAAAGTTTAAACAACAGCCTCCTGATCTACTGCAAAAAATAAAATAAAATAAAATAAAACAAGCAGGATGCCAGGACACACTTGTTCATACCCTTCCCAAAGTGGTCTAGTCAGCTGGTCACAACATCCATATACATGGTGAACTAAGGGGAATGGGAAGCTCTTAGGAGTCTTAGGATAGAATAATAAAATGATTTAACTATATATTAAAAGGATCTTTCTGGGTGGAAAACAAACCTAACGATACAATATGGAAGATGGTTGAATCGTTGAGAAGATATTGGAACAATATCTTCCAACACTGAAGGTTCAGAAACTATGGCTAGCAAGGTGGAGGAGAAGGATAAAAACAAGCATTATGTGAGAAATGAGAGGAAGCGACACACACGGCCCTCTCTACCTGCCTATTTCCCCTCTCTGCCAGACTTGAACTGGGGAATGAAGAGAAGCCTCAGTGTTAAATCAAGTTCAACCTTTTTATAATAATATTGGTATCAGAGTTTTCCAGGTGACGCTAGTAGTAAAGAACCTGCCTACCAATGCAGGAGATGTAAGAGATGCAGGTTTGACCCCTGGGTTGGGAAGATCCCCTGGAGGAGGGTATGGCAAACCTCTCCAGTATTCTTGCCTGGAAAATCCCATGGACAGAGGAGCCTGGCAAGCTACAGTCCACGGGGTCATAAAGAGTTAGACATAATGGAAGCAACTTAGCACCAGGTATGGACATTTTAATTACTTGTCTTACCCAAACATAAACAATGACTTAGACAAATAGAAGTGAAAGCTGAGTTTCTTTATAATTGCTTCCCATGAGTCATGCTTGTTCAAGGTACAACTCAGTAAGTACTCAGGGTCTGTCAGCTGTTTGTATCCTTTTTGTTCCCCTTTGTGCTTTAGAGCATCTTGCACAAGGAGGTGCTTATTTGTTTACTTATCCATTCAAAGAGCAACTTCCTTGTGCCAGGGTAATGGCTGAGAGCCAGGGATGGAGACGTGACAATGAAATGGCCTGTATCATGTAAGACTAATCACTAAAGGATAACTTTTAAAAATGAGAATAGAGAGCTCTGTAGAGATGTGCAAAGTGCCACTGAAGGGGGAAAAAGGGAATGAATAATGCCTGGGAAGTCAAGGAGCTGACACAGTAAAAGAACTGCTTGCCCTCAAGATATATTTGTTAACTTTGAACTATTTGCCTTTTGCTACCTTGAAAACATTCAAGTTTAGAGGAGGCAGGAAATTTAGATGGAGCCCAGGTGAAGGTCAAGTGAATGCTGGTGGGAAAAAAAAAATTACTGAGCTTTTCTCTTCTAATGTGTCAAGCGTAGGACTATTGCTCTGAGATGCAGGGAGCCAGGCTCTCAGCATCTCAGAGCAATAGTCCTGACTCTCACAGAAGCAGCAGCCTCACCACCAGCAGGCCACCTGCGGGGTGCTTTTCAGAGGCACGTGAGTGGTACCTCCTTTCAGGCACCCAGAAAGAGTCCCCCACTCCGTTGATTGGAACTCTATACAGAACCATTTATTGTTCTGTCCTAGGGGGTTCATGACCATTAAAAAGGAGTGGATAATTACATTTACATTTTAGCATGAAAGAATTATTGGACTGTTTTCTAAGGGCGAGTTTTGACACAGAAAAAGAAAAAGAGAAATGCATCACATCTCAGGATAACAAAAGAAAGAAAAAGAGCACTTTTCCCAGATTCCCCAGAAAACAGCCTCTTCAGCTCTGAGACTGGCCTGCAAGAAGTTTATAAAGGATTACTTAGGGGAACCAGGCTGAAAGAGGCAATATGGACAGAGGTAGCACTGAACTGCAACACAGTTGCAACGGAGACATTAGCTGTACAGATGAGGCTAGGAAGCCAGGCTTTGCAATCAGCTTTGATCTGTCACTGGATGAGGCTGCCTCTAGGGGTTGGGGGTTGTGGGCTTGCAAGGTAGCTTCCTTCAGCCAAGAGCAACTGCTGGAGAAAGACTCAGCTATGAGCCACCAGCAAGTAGTGGGCATGAATGCTTCTGTCATAAAGGGGGTTCTGGAGGTACAACTCAGTGTTCACTACAGGAACCATTGAGTCTAGCAAAGAAAACAGAGAGCAGACCACAGCTGAACACAAACTTCCACTCCTCTCCCTGCATCCCCACTTTAATAATGCATTTCTTTACTTGTGATGTCCCCTCCCATTGTTAACGGTCTATAGTTTGTCCTAGCTCCTGAATATTCAACCATCGCCTCAAGAAAACAAGTAGGAAACAGTACTAACATTTATTAGAAGTGGCTGTACTGCCTCAGTTTCCCCAATGAGGTCAGGAGAACAAAGAGAAAATGAGTCAGAGCTTACAGTAAACATGAGGGTTATTGGTTATTGGTTACCTCTGCTCAGAAGTACTGTCCAAGGTCGGTTCCATGACATGCCAGGGAATAGCTGTGCTCAATCACACCTTCATAGACATCACCAGCATATCCTGAGTTATTACTTCTAATCCTCTGGTTCTCTGGGTGTCATTAAGGAGCTACATGGACCAGAAATTCCTATTGTACATTTTATACCTTTCTATTGCCAGGAAATTTGCAGCAGTCCATGAGCCAAGTCCATTGGACTTGGAAGAAGCTGATATCCAGATCTCCCTTTGTGAGCAAATAGTGCCCTGCATCCATTTATTCACCAGACAAACATTTCCTCAGTGCCTGCTCTGTGCCAGGAAATGTGGCTGGCATAAGCAAGACATACAGCAGCTTTTTAGGGCTTCAGTTCACTCTCATAGGAAATCCATGTGCATGCATGCATGCATGGTCACTCAGTCATGTCCAGCTCTTTGTGAACCTGTGGACTGTAGCCCACCAGGCTCCACTGTCTGTGGGATTCTCCAGCAAGAACACTGCAGTGGGTTGCCATTTCCTCCCACCCAAGGCATGGGTGAGAGGTGCTATCAAGCACGGCTCTACCAACTTGTTGGACAGGGAACAATTCACCAGGCCAAGGCAATCTGTTCTTCCAACTATGCACTGAACTCTGCCAAATTACACTAACATCCTTTGCCAAAATCTCAACAGGAAACACTATAGCCAAGCAGTGATGTGATTCCTCTGGAGTAGAGCAATATTTAAACACCTCTGTGTTAGCAGGGAGTTCTTTGTGAATCCTACAATTGGCTTTATGATGGTGGGTTTCCATTCTCCAGACTATCAAGTAATTCTACATTCAAGCCAGGCCCTTTCTTCTGAGGCAAGGTCAAACTGTTGAAATCTGCTCCAGTTTAAACAAAAGCACAGCAATTTGGCATTGTCTGACCTAGAGTACTGCTGTGCCTCAAATTCTGGCCCCTAAAAGAAAAAATTAAAATTTATAACTGCCTGTTCACCTTCCCAAATTTTCAGTCAATAATTAATCTGTCGTTTCAAACAATGTAGGTCACAGAAAATGTAGTGCTGCAATATCCAAATCACCAAAATTGGAAACTGAAATTGTTTAATTTCTTCATTCTCTATGGAGAGTTTTTTAAGTTGTTTTTATTTCCAGATGTGTCATTGAAGAAATCACTGGATTGTTTTTATAAGTTAGGCTTATCAATTCCTCAATTCTACAAGGGTTTATTGAGGGACACATTGTGTGATATAATGTGCTGGGCTCACAGTGGGAAATAAAACCAGACGGCTCAAATGGAGCCAGACAAGGGAAGGCCTGGTAAGCCAGGCTACATGATTCGTACTTGATTCTCTAGGAGGTGACAAGCTAATGAGGCTTTCTGAGCCAGCAAGAAGCTTAATGAAAATGAATTTTAGAAAAAGCAAAACAGAAGAGAGTACAGGGTGAACTAAAGTGGAGTCTGGGCAAGGTGTCCAGATTGTGAACTGTTTCCAGCGGACAAAAATGGTGGCATGAAAGAAGGACAGGAAGGAAAGGTAAAATAAAAGAAGGAAATCAAAGGAAAAAAATCAGTGTATTTGGATTCTGATTATTTTCCCTAAAACTTTCTTACCTGCTCTATCACTTTTTAGCTAAGCTATCTTGAAGAAGTTAATTAGCTTCTCTAGCCTTCAGGTTTTTTTTTATCTGTAAAATGAGGACGCTGATAGTACCTACTACATAGATTTATTTTTATTGTTATGGTATTAAGTGGAGTAATATATGATAGAGAATGAACAGTAGAATGCTTGCCATCAAGCAAGTGCTCAGTAAAGTGCAGCTAATATAATTTGTCAAAATACAAATGAGATAGACCTAATTTTTCCCCTTTTGGATAATATGCAGCTTTCAGTATTCACCACATTTTTCAAAGTTCCAGATGCATTTAAGCAAATATAGGTCTTTTACCTGGCATGAGGGATCTTCTTTTAAAATATTTGTTGGTTTATTTGGCTGCACTAGATCTTAGTTGTGGCACTCACGACCTTGTCTTGGTTGTGGCGTGTGAACTCTTAGTTGCACCAAATGAGATCTAGTTCTGACCAGGGATCAAACCAGGGTCCCCTGCACTGAGAGCTCAGAGTCTCAGTCACTGGACCAACAGATACATTTCTATATACAGAACATCTCTAGAAGGTGCACAAAACATGGTAACAGTTATTATCTGATGGGGCAGAGGTAGGGGGAGCCTGGAAGAGGGAATGGAAACAAGGATAGAAAGGAGAGAGAGCTTTTACATTGTTTTCTTTAGCACTGGTGGAATTATTTTTACTATGTGCATGTATTATTCAAGAAAACAGTTTACAAAATAATTTGTGAACACACAAGAGAAGAATTAACATGTTTATTTTGTTTACATAGATGTTTATATAGAATGAGAATAATAATCATAAAATAATAATTAATTCATACTGGGCATTTATCAAGTTCTTTTGCATGAACTCACTTGATCAGTCCCCACAATACCATATGAGGTTAATAGGACTGGTGTCCTCAAGTACGGATGGTGTTTTATAAACATCCCTAAGTTCCAGATAAGGCATAACAAGTGCTGCTGCTGCTGCTGCTAAGTCGCTTCAGTCGTGATATAACATAAAAAATGACCCAGCTAATTAGTAGCAGAACCATGACCCAGGCTTCACAAATGTACAGATCTACATATACAAATAGGCTGAAAACCTATTTTTAAGTATCTGTATGGACTGAGACATGATGAACAAATGTAGCATGGGATCTTGGACTCGGTCTTGGAACAGAAAAGGAACAGTGATGGAAAACTGAGGAAATCCAAATAAAGTCTGTATTTAGTTATAAGTTATTGTACCCATGTTAATTTCTTAGTTTTGACAGATGTAGCACGGTTATATAAGATGCTCACATTAGGAGAAGTTGGTGAAGGGGAACTCTCTGAACTGTCTTTACAACTTTTCTCAAAATAAATTTTAGAAAAGCAGTCTCTGCAGGATATCAGCTGCTGAGCATGAGTGCAGTTTCAGAAAGATACTTCTGCAATGGGGAAATGCTCACTTGTTTTCCCATTCTGCTCTTCCCCACACTTTATCAGCCCAACCCCATGGCCCAGTGGCTGGCCACATCTGAACAGCTACAGATAGCGCTGGTATTTTAGAGAAACCTACAGATTGAAACCATTTTGCAGAAGGAATAAACATCTAATTCATCTTTTTAAAAATAACAATAAATATTTCTGGTGCCAGAATATGCTAAAACTATTCATCCTCTTCGGATTCCAAATAAAATGTAAGAATCCCAGAGAGAGTAAACAATACTAATTTTCCTCATTCTTCCAAGATGTTGCAATTCCTTTTGAGGTGTGTTGACTCTGCGCCTGCCAACTGAGTTGAGCATGTGAGGGTGAAGCTAAGCCAGAGCTACTGATCAGTGAAATTGGGTGCAACTGGGTGGAAGAGCTACACCGCTGAGAACCCCAGCAAAGCGCAACATTGCTCATACTGTGGAGGATTCTCCACGGTGTGAAAACATTGCATTACTTGGATGCCTAGATGTATAAGGCTCAGGGGAAAGGCTACTTTAGGAGCCTCATGGAACTTCATTATTCTAGGTCCATTGCTCTTCAAAGAAATGTAAGGAAAGTTTGGAAGAACAGTGGCCTAACTCTGGAACTGAACTTCATTTGTTGAGATGTTGTTCTATCAAAACTCACTTTCTAGAAAATAAAACCTTGAAATATCTTTAATTTGTCTTTAGAGAACTATCTAATTTCACAGTCATGTTTAATCAACATCATAAGTAGACATACAAGGCAAAGCAAATGTCGCAAATGTGTGCATAACCCTAAAGGGGCAAATTACTCTATAACATCCAGCTAGGGATGGATCCAACAGTGAAAGCCTAGGATTTATCCTCAGCATCATATAGCCTGAGGTGCACACTACAGATCATATGTTGTTTAGTTGCTAAGTCATGTCTGACTGTTTTGCGACCACACAGACTATAGCCCACCAGAAACTGTCTGTGGGGTTTCCCAGGCAAGAATACTGGAGTGGGTTGCCATTTCCTTCTCCAGGGATCATCCCGGCCCAGGGATCAAACCTGCATCTCCGGCATTGGCAGGCGAGTTCTTTACCACTGTGCCAGGAAAAGCCCCAGAGAAAGCGGAAACCTCAAGGGAAAAAACCCTGATCCAATTACTATGCATTTTGCTTTTTAAATCGAGACAGCTATAGTCATATGTTTTGGTTCAATATCTGAGAATTTCTACAGCAAAGTACACGTTTTTATTTTTTTAGGAAACCACAGGCCACTTTTTGCAACCAGCTAGGTCAGTTATGAAATAGTCTTCAATCAAGTTCTCTCAAAGAAGACTCTGCATTGAGAACTCCTGTGCAGAAGGTTCATTTAGAGAGTGCTTCCAACAATGACCAATAAGGGAATGAGGGAAGCAGGACAGAAAAGCAGAAGAAGCCAAGCAAGGAAGGGATTTCAGGCAAAGTTACCCAGAAGCTAACTTCAGCTTCATGCTGTGGGAAACTCAGAACTATAAGCTTTGCCCCAGAATTTGTCCTAATTCACAGCAAGGTTGCTGCACTTTGGTACTGATGGGGTATGGGTCAGTCGTTGGCTAAAGGTTACCACATGTACATGCAAATTCCCAGGCATTTCTGCAAGCACAGACCCAGAAAGCTCCAGGACCCACGGGCAGGCCTTCAAAGATGTGGTTAATATAAGCAAAAGCAAACAGAAGCCAGGGATGTGCAAGCTCAGTCGCTTCAGTTGTGTCCCACTCTTTGAGACCCCAAGGACTATAGGCCACCGGACTCCTGCCCATGGGATTCTCCTGGCAAGAAGATGGAGTGGGTTGCCATGCCCTCTTCCAGGGGATCTTCCTGACCCAGGGATCAAACCCATGTCTCCTGTGTCTACTGCACTGCAGGCAAATTCTTTACCCACTGAGCTGAGAAAAGAAGAGAAGTGAAAGAAATTCTTAACCTGAGAAGCCCAGAAGCCAGGGAATGGATGTGTGAAGAAAAGAGGACACAAGAGGTTCTGGGCAGAGCTGGCAGAGTGCTTCCAGGTCTGCTGCGATTACAGAGTCTGGTATTAGAATACATGCCACATGCCACAAAAATTTGCTGAAAACCATAACTCTGTATAACACGGCTCTCACTAGGCACCTGAATGTAGCTTGAACTCCCAAGTTTCCTATCAAACATAACAACTATTGTGTTGTTTCTCATTGTGTTGTTTTCATTGCCACATTCTTAATTATAAATTACTGTTAATAATACCATATTATATACTCAAAATTTCCTAAGATCCTAAATGTTTTCACCACCAAGGAAAAAGGTAAATAACTATGGAAGGTGTTGATCTTATTGCGATAATCATTTCATAATATATATGTATATTAAATCATTTCATTGTGTATCTAACTTTAAACAATATTATTTTTCAACCACATTCAGTAAAGCTGGAAAACTTTTTATTTACTAAATTATAAATTAATATTAATTAGGTTTGGATCATCATGATCAGTTTCGTTATAGTGAGTTGTCTGGTTAACGCTATGGTACATAGTAAAGTGTATTTGCATCAACAGTACTTTTGCCCTATAATTTTCTAATATCTAGGTTTCTTTGAATTACATGTCAGAAAGAAGTATATGAAATTCACATGCCTGTTGCTAAAGCACATGTATATATATATATATATATATATATATATATATATATATATATATATACAAGAACAGGGAGGTGACAGTGGCTCAGATCATGATGTCCTTATTGCAAAATTCAGACTTAAATTGAAGAAAGTAGGGAAAACCACTAGGCCATTCAGGTATGACCTGAATCAAATTCCTTATGATTATACAGTGAAAATGACAAATAGATTCAAGGGATTAGATCTGATAGACCAAGTGCCACAAGAACTATGGATGGAGGTTCATAATATTGACAGGAGGTGGTGGCCAAAACTATCCCAAGAAAAAGAAATGTAAGAAGGTAAAATGGTTGTCTGAGGAGGCCTTACAAATAGCTGAGAAAAGAAGAGAAGTGAAAGGCAAAGGACAAAAGGAAAGATATACCCATTTGAATGCAGAGTTCCAAAGACTAGCAAGAATAAGAAAGCCTCCTTCAGTGAACAATGCAAAGAAACATAGGAAAACAACAGAATGGGAAAGACTAAAGATCTCTTCAGAAAATTAGAGATACCAAGGGAATATTTCATGCAAAGATGGGCTCAATAAAGGACAGAAATGATATGGACCTAACAGAAGCAGACATATTAAGAAAAGGTGGCAAGAATACACAGAAGAACTATACAAAAAACATCTTCATGACCCAGATAACCATGATGCTGTGATCAATCACCTAGAGCCAGACATCCTGAAATGCAAAGTCAAGTGGACCTTAGGAAGCATCACTACGAACATAGCTAATGGAGGTGATGGAATTCCAGTTGAGCTATTTCAAATCCTAAAAGATGATGTTGTTAAAGTGCTACATTCAATATGACAGCAAATTTGGAAAATTCAACAATGGCCACAGGACTGGAAAAGGTCAGTTTTCATTCTAATCCCAAAGAAGGGAAATGCCAAAGAATGTTCCACTAGCAAAGTAATGCTCAAAATTCTCCAAGCCAGACTTCAACAGTACATGAACTGTGAACTTCCAGATGTTCAAGCTGGATTTAGAAAAGGCAGAGGAACCAGAGATCAAATTGCTAACCTCCGTTGAACCATCGAAAAAGCAAGAGAGTTACAGAAAAACATCTACTTCTGCTTTATTGACTATGCCAAAGCCTTTGCCTGTGTGGATCACCACAAACTATGGAAAATTCTTAAAGAGATGGGAATACCAGACCACCTTACCTGCCTCCTGAGAAATCTATTTGCAGATCAGGAAGCAACAGTTAGAACCAGACATGGAACAACAGACTGGTTCCAAATTGGGAAAGGAGTATCAAGGCTGTACATTGTCACCCTGCTTATTTAACTTATATGCAGAGTACATCATGGGAAATGCCAGGCTGGATGAAGACAAGCTGGAATGAAGATTTCCAAGAGAAATAATGTCAGATACACAGATGACACCACCCTTGTGGCAGAAAGCAAAGAACAACTAAAAAAGCCTCTTGATGAAAGTGAAAGAGGAGAGTGAGAAAGTTGGCTTAAAACTCAACATTCAAAAAAACAATGATCATGCATCCAACCACTTCACTTCATGGCAAATAGATGGGGAAACAATGGAAATAGTGAGAAACTATTTTGGGGGGCTCCAAAATCACTGAAGATGGTGATTGCAGCCTTGAAAATAAGAGACGCTTGTTCCTTGGAAGAAAAGCTATGACCAACCGAGAAAGCATATTAAAAAGCAGACATTACTTCATCAGCAAAGTTTTGTATAGTCACAGCTATGATTTTTCCAGTGGTCATGCATGGATGTGAGTGTTGGAACATAAAGAAAGTTGAGCACCGAAGAGCTGATACTTTTGAACTGTGGTGTTGAAGAAGCCTCTTGAGAGTTCCTTGGACTGCAAGGAGATCCAACCAGTCAATCCTAAAGGAAATCAGTCCTGAATATTCATTGGAAGGACTAATGCTGAAGCTGAAACTCCAGTACTTTGGCCACCTGATGCGAAGAACTGACTCATTGGAAAAGATCCTGATGCTGAGAAAGATTGAAGGTAGGAGGAGAAGGGGATGACAGAGGATGAGATGGTTGGATGGCATAACTGACTCGATGGACATGAGTTTGAGCAAGTTCTGGGAGTTGGTGAAGGACAAGGAAGCCTGTCATGCTGTAGTCCATGGGGTCACAAAGAGTGGGATATGATTGAGCAACTGAACTGAACTGAAGTGAAGGGAACATTTCATGCAAAGATGGGCCTAGTAAAGTACAGAAACAGTATGGACCTAACAGAAGCAGAAGGTATTAAGAAGAGGTGGCAAGAATACACAAAAGAACTATACAAAAAAGGTCTTTATGACCCAGATACCATGACGGTGTGATCACTCACCTAGAGCCATACATCCTGGAGTGTGACATCAAGAGGGCCTTAGGAAACATTACTATGAGCAAAGCTAGTGAAGGTGATGGAATTCCAGTTGAACTATTTCAAAGATGATGCTGTGAAAGTGCTGCACTCAATATGCCAGCAAATTTGGAAAACTCAACAGTGGCCACAGGAAAGGTCAGTTTTCACTCTAATCCCAAAGAGTAATGACAAAAAATATTCAAACTAATACACAATTACACTCATTTCACATGCTAGCAAGGTAATGCTCAAAATTCTCCATACTAGACTTCAAGAGTACTTCCAGAGGTACAAGCTGGATTTAGAAAAGGCAAAGGAAACAGATCAAATTGTGAACATCTGTTGGATCATAGAAAAAACAAAGGAATTCCAGAAAAACATCTACTTCTGCTTCATTGACTACACTAAAGCCTTTGACTGTGTGGATCACAACAAACTGTGGAAAATTCTTCAAGAGATGGGAATACCAGGCCACCCTACCTGCCTCCTGAGAAACCTGTATTCAGGTCAAGAAGCAACAGTTAGAAACAGGCATGGAACAATGGAATAGTTCAAAATTGGGAAAGGAGTACATCAAGGCTAAACATCATTATCCTGATTATTCAACTTCTATGCAGAGTGTATAATAGAAATGCTGGACTGCATGAAGCTCAAACTGGAATCAAGATTCCCAGGAGAAATATCAATAACCTCACATATACAGATGATACCACCCTAATGGCAAAAGTGAAGCCTCTTATGAAGGTGAAAGAGGAGAGTGAAAAGCTGGCTTGAAACTCATCATTCAAGAAAGGAAGATCACGACATCAGGTCCCACCCCTTCATGGCAAATAGATGGGGAAACAAATGGAAACAGTGACAGACTTTATTTTCTTGGACTCCAAAATCACTGTTGATGGTGACAGCAGCCATGAAATTAAAAGACACTTGCTTCTTGGATGAAAAGCTATGACCAACCTAGACAGCTTATTAAAAAGCAGAAACATCACTTTGCAGACAATGGTCCATATAGTCAAAGTTATGGTTTTTCCAGTAGTTGTGTATGGATGTAGGAGTTGGACCATAAAGAAGGCTGAATGTCAAAGAATTGATGATTTTGAACTGTGGTGTTGGAGAAGATTCTTGAGAGTCCCTTGGACTGCAAGGAGATCCAACCAGTAAATCCTAAAGGAAATAAACCTAAATAGTCATTGGAAGAACTGATGTTGAAGCTGAAGCTCCAATACTTTGGCCACCTGATGGGAAGAGCTGACTCATTTGAAAAGACCCTGATGCTGGGAAATATTGAAGGCAGGAGGAGAGGTGATGACAGAAGATGAGATGGTTGGATGACATCACCGATTCAATGGGCACAAGTTTGAGCAAACTCCTGGAGATAGTGAAGGACAGGGATGCCTAGTGTGCTCCAGTCTATGGGGTCACAGAGCATCAGACGCAACTGAGCAACTGAACAACATGTCATGTAATTAATCTCCTAAAATATATTTGTTCAAAGATTTATCATATCATCTTTTTCAAAAAGTGGGACTGGGTGGGGCTGGAGGAGTGCAGGGCCTTGTTTATTTGACATTCACTCCCAAAAGTGACAATCTTCAACTCCTGGGAATAAAAATACCAATTACACCATCACTGTCTATATGAGGGTGTTAGGTAGTTAGAATAGGAAAAAGGAGTCCAGAATGGCAGTGACTAAAAGACAAGGAAGGGAAAATCCCACGAAAATAGAACAAAGGAAGGTCCAAGGACCAGAGTGATGACCTCAAATAGAACAAACAGCACTTCTGGCTAGCCCAATTTACATAGGACAGGCCCAGGGGAGGAAAAAACATATAAAAAGAGGGGTCCAAGGGCTGGGGAGGAGGGCGGTGTCTCTCTCCCATGCATGTACTCTCTCTCTCTCTCTCTTCTCTTCATGTCTTTTGGGTTGGCATGCCCTCATGCCTCAAGGATGTATTTTCCTTTATTTTCTAAATAAAACTGAGCTGTAACACTGTCCAAGAGCTGTGATGCGCTAAGGGCTTCAATGTCTGTTGCTTCAAATTTTTCTTGTGATGAGACAGAACCAAGGAAATTACACACTCCTCTGACAATAGCTTTGTCTAGACAGACCTTTGCCAGCAAAATAATATCTCTGCTTTGTAATATGCTGTCTAGGTTGCTCATAGCTTTTCTTCTAAGGAGCAAGCATCTTTTAATTTCATGGCTGCAATCACCATCTGCAGTGATTTTGGAGCCCAGAAAAATGAAGTCAGCCACTGTTTCCACTGTTTCCCCATCTATTTGCCATGAAGTGATGGGATCAGATGCCATGATCTTAGTTTTCTGAATGTTGAGTTTTAACCCAATTTTTTGACTCTCTTCTTTCACTTTCGTCAAGAGGTTCTTTAGTTCTTCTTCGCTTTCTGCCATAAGGGTGGTGTCATCTGCATATCTGAGGTTATTGATATTTCAACCTTGGTTCCAACTTGTGCTTCATCCAGTTCAGCATTTCTCAAAATAAGCAGGCTGACAGAACCGATAAGGGCTCAACAAACCAGTATGTTTTACCCGTACATTGTTCTCCTAATCTATGCTAATGAAACTATACATTTACTTGGAAACCTGTCTTTCTTCAAGATTCATGTCAATCATTTTATGGCCTGGGATGACTCATCTTGTACCAATGTTATCTCAATATGCATGTTGTGGGTGAGGGGCCTGGGACCATTCTGAGCTTTGAGACATTTCCTTTCTCTAATTAACAGCCTGCTGATAGGTATATAACATATTGCTAAAGGCTAGCAGGGGGCACTCTTTCTTCCCCCTTCTGATGTCTCTGACAGAAGCTTTCTCTATCTCTTTTATACTTTAATAAAACTTTATTACACAAAAGCTCTGAGCAATCAAGCCTAGTCACTGGCCCTGGACTGCATTCCTCTCCTCCAGAGGCCAAGAATCCCAGTGTCTTTCACAGCTCAGCAACAACCTTTCACAAGGACAGAGGGGCCTGGTGGGCCACAGTCCATGGGGGTCACAAAGAGTCAGACAGGACTGAGCAACTGAAAACACACACACTAAAGGACATCCATTCCCCAAATAAGAATCATAGATACTTCTGTTTTCCTCTATAAAGTTTTGCCTACTCAAACTAAATGAAAAATAAACTTCTAAAAAATTCCTAAAAGAAAACATCACCCCCGCCCCAACTCCACCGAAAGAAAACATTAGAACCTACTATTTCCTATGCCAACAATTTATGAAATGCCAAAGTGGAAGTTTAGGCATTATCTATTATGACATCTGGAGAAAGAAATGGCAACCCGTTCCAGTATTCTTGCCTGGAAAATCCCATGGATGGAGGAGCCTGGTGGGCTACAGTCCATGGGATCAAAAAGAACCAGCCACAACTGAGCGACTTCACTTTCAATTTCACTTTCATTATGACACCGCTTCATTTAGCATTAGGAAAAGTGAGGTTCTGGACAGTTGTGACTTGTCCTGAATATGGTTCTATATATTTTCAAACCAATGATTCCTGTATAAGTAAAACCAAAACTACACAAGTAATTGCACCTCACCCAAGTCAGTTAATCAGAAAGAAACATAACATAACAAGTCATTTGAAATATCTTGATCATATCTCCACAAAACAAATCTATTACTGGGGTTAAAGAACTCTACTACCAAGTCCTTAGCATTATAATTCAACTAAATGTTTACCAAATAGGGAGTTTCTAGCATAATTTTCCACTTGCATTCTCACCATTGGGCTAAATGTACCAGCTGCACCTGCTGTCCCATTCACTGCTGGCACTTCATTTAAACTGGAATTACTCCTCATCACTTAGCACTCAGAATTTTTTAGTGGACCAGAAAGTGAAAAGTACAACACAATAAACTCGGCAATTCAATTTCTAAAATCACATTTGGGTTTGTTTGTTTGTTTTTTTTTTTCATTATCTCTCCCTAAGGAAGAGATAAGTTAGGTGTGTTTCTGGTATGTTCCAGGCCATGATGATTCATTCAAATAACTTTTGTCCATCTGCTATCTACACAGAGTCTCTTGACCATTAAGTCAACCCTGGAACCCAACTTGACTAGTGACAGTGCCACAGCCTCTAAGTTTACCCCAATCTGATCCACGTACTTTAAAAAGTCAGCTTTCAATCTCAAGTCTGTACTCCTGAAGACCCTAGGGATGCTTACCTTACTGCATTATGGGGTCTTGGGAATGCCCAATCAAATGACCAGAACCAACATGAGTTGCTGATGTCTTGTAGTCAAGCATTTCTTTGTTCAATCTCAAATCTTTCCGTGTAACTCCTCTCATCATCAGCTTCTTAATCTATAAAATGGGAGTAAAATTAGCTACTTCACAAGATTATGGTGAAGATTTTAAATAATGATGGAAGTTGCCTTATAAATGTCCATTATGTAGTAGACACTTAATAAATGGAGGTTAACAGCAGTGGTCTAAATGTTGTTGAGCCAGAGAAAGGGAGAATGGTCATGGGCTCTTGGGTTGCCTCCCTCCACATATTTTGGGTACCTGTGACTGGAAGCCACCAGTGAAGATGCTGGTGTTCTAGAACATCCATCCACCACTTAGCTTTGATTTATTTGTTGTATCTTGATAGGCATTAACTCCCCACCAATGACTCTGCTCTGTGCTCAGAAATAAAACCCACTTCAATCCACAAATGGGTTCTGTTTGGCTGAAGTGAAACAAAGTCAAAGACTGTGGATCCTGCTATAAATAAATCAATGACCACAACCTGGACCATCTTAATACCCACATTTCTATCTTCAGCACTTAGCAAATTACTCCTGTAATAAGTACTCAGAAATACTTCTTAGTGAATGACACAGGAGCCCCAAACCTCACTGGCAGGGCAGGAAGGGGAGCAGGAAAGCAAACACTACGGAAGGATTCTGGGCTGCAGAATCAAACAGAGTTTTATTCAATCTTGATTCTACCACTTAGTAACTCTCAACTTATTTCAGCGTAGCTGGCTTGTTTTATATATGCCTATTATTAATATTTAACCAAGTTATTTAGGTAGCAGCACTTCTTTAGTATCTAGTTACTTATCCTCTTTTATCCTCTAAGTCCTCAGCTATAAGATGAAGACATTTGCTCCCCCCTAAGCTTGTTGTAAGGGTTAAATAACATTATGTATATAGATAATCAAAATGCTATTACCCTTACATTGATAAATAACTTATTTTATTGTATTTTATTTACTGTTGCAGCTCTGTCTTCTCTCCTATTTTGGAAGACTCATCTTTCTATTGTTTCTAAATTATTTTTGTTAAAAGTATAAGTACAGCACCTCTCAAACCTCTGAGGCAGGACTTCTGTTGCTGCCACTCTCTTGGGCAGTCTCGGCATCATAGACTCCTCACAGAACATGAAATCAGGGATGCTGATGTTACAAGCATTCATCAATGAATATGCCACAGCCAAAACAAAAAATGCCAATCCATTTCTTGGATCACCTATATAGATCAGTATTCCACTAGTTCCATCCAACATTTGCCACTGAGTCTATTTAACTGACAAATGCAGCACAGACTTAAATGTATACTTGTACTGATATACTTTAATGATTTACTAAGGCTGTCCATTTTCTTGGCATATATATATAGATAGATAGATAGATAGATATGGCATATGCCATATTCGTTTCACATTAAATACTAAAGAAAAGTATTTTCTTTTTTATTATTATTCTTTTTAAAATTAATTTATTTATTTATTTTAATTGGAAGCTAATTACTTTACAGCATTGTGGTGGGTTTTGCCATACATTGACATGAATCAACCATGGGTGCACATGTGTCCTCCTGTTCCAAATCCCCCTTCTACCTCCCACCCCATCCCATCCCTAGGGGTTGTCCCAGTGTACTGGCTTTGAGTGCCCTGTTTCATGCATTGAACCTGGACTGGTCATCTGTCTCACATACAGTAATATACATATTTCAATGATATTCTCTAAAATCATCCCAATCTTGCCTTCTCCCACAGAGTCCAAAAGTCTATTCTTTATATCTGTGTCTTTTTTGCTGTTTTGCATATTGGGTCATCATTACCATCTTTCTAAATTCCATATATATGCATTAATATACTGTATTGGTATTTTTCTTTCTGACTTACTTCACTCTGTATAATAGACTCCAGTTTCATCCACCTCATTAGAACTGACTCAAATGCATTCTTAATAGCTGAGTAATATCCCACTGTGTATATGTACCATGACTTTCTTATCCATTTGTCTGCCAATGGACATCTAGGTCACTTCCATGTCCCGTCTATTGTAAACAGTGCTGCAATGAACATGGGGGTACATGTGCCTCTTTCTATTCTGATTTCCTTGGTGTGTATATCCAGCAGTAGGATTGCTGGGTCATGTGGCAGTTCTATTTCCAAGTTTTTAAGGAATCTCCCCACTGTATGAATCTATGTGGAGTAGAATCTATCTACTCCACACTATGAATCTCCAGAGTGGCTGTATCAATTTACATTCCCACCAACAGTGCAAGAGCATTCCCTTTTCTCCACACCCTCTCCAGCATTTATTGTTCATAGACATTTTGATCTCAGCCATTCTGACTGGCATGAGATGGTACCTCATTGTGGTTTTGGTTTGCATTTCTCTGACAAAGAGTGATGTTGAGCATCTTTTCATGTGTTTGTTAGACATCTGTATGTCTTCTTTGGAGAAATGTCTGTTTAGTTCTTTGGCCCATTTTTTGATTGGGTCATTTATTTTTCTGGTATTGAGCTGCAAGAGTTGCTTGTATATTTTTTATATTAATTCTTTGTCAGTTGCTTTGTTTGCTATTATTTTTTCATTTATTTTTATTAGTTGGAGGCTAATTACTTTACAATATTGTAGTGGTTTTTGCCATACATTGATATGAATCAGCCATGGATTTACATGTGTTCCCCATCCTGAACCCCTCTCCCACTTCCCTCCCCATCCCGTCCCTCTGGGTCTTCCCAGTGCACCAGCCCCGAGCACTTGTCTCACGCATCCAACCTGGGCTGGTGATCTGTTTCACCCTTGATAATATACATGTTTCAATGCTGTTCTCTCAAAACATCCCATCCTCGCCTTCTCCCACAGAGTCCAAAAGTCTGTTCTATACACCTGTGTCTCTTTTTCTGTCTTGCATATAGGGTTATCATTACCATCATCCTAAATTCCATATATATGCGTTAGTATACTGTATTGGTGTTTATCTTTCTGGCTTACTTCACTCTGTGTAATGGGCTCCAGTTTCATCCATCTCACTAGAACTGATTCAAATGTATTCTTTTTAATGGCTGAGTAATATTCCATTGTGTATATGTACCACAGCTTTCTTATCCATTCGTCTGCTGATGGGTATCTAGGTTGCTTCAATGTCCTGGCTATTGTAAACAGTGCTGTGATAGACGTGTCTCTTTCAGATCTGGTTTCCTTGGTGTGTATGCCCAGGAGTGGAATTGCTGGGTCATATGGCAGTTCTATTTCCAGTTTCTTAAGGAATCTCCACACTGTTCTCCATAGTGGCTACACCAGTTTGCATTCCCACCAACAGTGTAAGAGGGTTCCCTTTTCTCCACACCCTCTCCAGCATTTATTGCTTGTAGACTTTTGGATAGCAGCCATCCTGACTGGCGTGTAATGGTACCTCATTGTGGTTTTGATTTGCATTTCTCTGATAATGAGTGATGTTGAGCATCTTTTCACATGTTTGTTAGCCATCTGTATGTCTTCTTTGGAGAAATGTCTGTTTCATTCTTTGGCCCATTTTTTGGTTGGGTCATTTATTTTTCTGGAATTGAGCTGCAGGAGTTGCTTATATATTTTTGAGATTAATCCTTTGTCTGTTGCTTCATTTGCTATTATTTTCTCTATTCTGAAGGCTTTCTTTTCACCTTGCTTATAGTTTCCTTCGTTGTGCAAAAGCTTTTAGCTTAATTAGGTCTCATTTGTTTATTTTTGTTTTTATTTCCATTACTCTCAGAGGTGGGTCATAGAGGATCTTGCTGTGATTTATGTCAGAGAGTGTTCTGCCTCTGTTTTCCTCTAGGAGTTTTATAGTTTCTGGTCTTACATTTAGATCTTTAATCCATTTTGAGTTTGTCTTTGTGTATGGTGTTAGAAAGTATTCTAGTTTCATTCTTTTACAGGGGGTTAACCAGTTTTCCCAGCACAACTTGTTAAAGAGATTGTCTTTTCTCCATTGTATATTTTTGCCTCCCTTGTCAAAGATAAGGTGTCCACGGGTGTGTGGATAAATCTCTGGGCTTTCTATTTTGTTCCATTGATCTATATTTCTGTCTTTGTGCCAGTACCATACTGTCTTGATGTCTATAGCTTTGTAGTATAGTAAAAACAAGTATTTTCAAAGCGTTTTTGCAGGATCAAGATGGCCCCTTAAAAATGACTGCCTTTCAGCTATGTCAAGACTGGATATATGAGCTTTCCTAGTGGTGGCTCAGTGCTGAAGAAGCAACTTGCCAAAGCAGAAGACACAGTTTCCATCCCTAGTCCAGGAAGATCCCACATGCTGCGGAGCAACCAAGCCCATGCGCCACAACTATTGAGCCTGTGCTCTAGACCCCAGGACCCACAACTATTGAGTCCTCGTGCTGCATGTCTAGAGCCGTTGCTCTGAAACAAGAGAAGCCACCACAATGAGAGACCTGCACACCACAACTAGAGTTGCCCCCACTCGCCACAAGTAGGAAAAAGCCCAAGCAGCAACAAAGACCCAGCACAGCCAAAAATAAATTTTTTATGAAAGGATTGGAGATGAATTGAGTATGCTGAATTCACCCTTGTTAACTGACAGTATTAACGATGGACAACATTTATGTGCTATGCTTTATTTACATCTGTATTTATTCATTAAATCCTCACAACAATCCTAGGTAATAGATACTACTATCATCTCCATTTTACTGACAAGAGAACTGAAGCAAAGACAGGCTAAGGCACTTCCCTGGTGGTAAGGTAGATAAGGATTCCCCAGCCAATGCAGGGGACATGGGTTTAAGCCCAGGAAAATATCACATGCTGCAGAGCAACTAAACCCGTGCACTTCAACTACTGAGCCGGAGCCCTGCAGCCACTGAAGCCTGCATGCCTAGAGCCTGTGCTCCACAAGAAGAGAAGACCCTGCCGTGACAAGCCTGTGCACTGCAAGGAAGGGGAGCCCCTGCTTGTCGCAACTAGGGAAAGCCCGAATGCAGCAATGAAGACCCAGAGCAACAAGAATTAATTAATTAATTTTTTCAAAAGACAGTTTAAGCAACTCACTCAAGTTTACACAGCTGGGATTTGAACCTTGTCCTCTACCATAGCGTACTGTCTCTGAAAGATTACAGGAAAAAAAAAAAAAACTTGAAAATGATTCATCTAAGCTGTGCCTACATACGGAGAAGGAAATGGCAACCCACTCCAGTATTCTTGCCTAGAGAATCCTGTAGACAGAGAAGCCTGGTGTGCTGCTGTCCATGGGGTCGCACAGAGTCAGACGTGACTGAAGTGACTTAGCATGCATGCATGCATTGGAGAAGGAAATGGCAACCCACTCCAGTATTCTTGCCTGGAGAATCCCAGGGACAGAGGAGCCTGGTGGGCTGCGGTCTATGGCGTCGCACAGAGTCGGACACAACTGAAGTGACTTAGCAACATCAGCAGTGCCTACTGAACATCTGAAAAATCAGTTAAAGGATGTGAAGATACCATTGACTCCTCCTGGCAATAAGTCTCGGACTATTTACGGAGCACATCCATTCTGCCAGGTGCTGGTTGTTTACCATTATTTCTGGTTAATTTTGCATGAAAGCCTGGCCCTGATGATTGGCCCTGATCGTTGAGTAGTCTGAGAGCTGTGCAGAACTACACAATGGAACATCTGTGTCAGAGCATCCTTCCATGTTTCCTCTGTGCTTAGTTTCATGCAATTTTGCTTTTACTAAAATATGCTGAGACACCATCACATCCCCATCCCTGGCCCCCACCAGCCTGCCTGGAATTCCTGAGAGCATAGAAGCTCAGGGTCAGAAGTGCCTGTCCAGCCTTCTGATTTGTTACAAGATTATTGGAGCAGTGTTGGGACAAAATTTAATTAGCTGAAAATCATAATACACAGTAATCCATTAAGCCAGTCTATAATAGGAACATTATAATGAGGCCTGGAGAATCATTGCTTCCTAACTAAAGATCACTCCTTTCATGTGAAGAGAAAATTAGATCCAGAAAATTCAGTCTCTCTCCCCTGAACACTGAATTAAATACTACCATCTTCTGTATTTTTGGAAAAAGTTTCTATTCTTTGAAGGCCTTTATTGGACTGACAATGGCCTTCTCAACTGTGTTGCATCCTCTCTGATGTAGCCATATGGAGACTTCCATTCATTCATTCAGTCAGTAATTACTAAGAACTTGCCAAGACCTGTGCTGGTGATAGCAGTATCTCTGCCCTTGAGGAGCTTTTGATCTATTGGATGATAAAGACATTAAACAATATGAAGGAGTATAAAATGGGGCCACTGCGTTCAGTAATTCCAGGAGTCCTAGAAAATCCTCTCATCACTGTCACTGTCACTTTTCTTGACTTCAGAGTTTATTTCAAGCTCCTCTTTCCTCCCCCATGTCTTACATTTTCTTTTTCTAGAACAACTACCAGTCTTCCACTTGCATTAAGACCCATTCTCCTCCCTTCTCCACAATGCTATGCATCTTAGGAAGAGTAGAGAGTATACCAGAAAGTTCTCTTGCTCTTGACTTCCTGTTGGGTTTAGCCAAAGGGTAACCCACTAACCACATTTTTAAAGAGAAGAAAAGAGAAAGTGAGATTTGGGTATTTTTCACCGACTCTCTCCATCAGCCTCATTGTGGGGTGGCAAAAATCCCCAGGCAGAGACCACAGCTTCTGTCAGACAACCCTCTTCACATAGCTCTCTTTCCCTAACTGCCCCCCTTTTCTCCTAACCCCACCACAGGTAAGAACTGGTGGGGGAAAGAGGTGAGGCATCCATTATTATTTACAATATTTTCCCACCCCAGATTTGTTAAGTGTCATCCCTATGCCCAAGAATTGGAGACACAAAGAGGAGTATGAGAAAGAGTTTGCCCTCTGGAAGTTCAGAGCCTATTAGGAATTGTAGAATCAAACCAAATATCAATGTAAAAAGTATTTTTTGAGAAATGGACTTTCCAGATGACTGAAAAACTATATGAAAAATAAAAACATTATTCATGGATATGTGGACATTAACTCTGCTTTCCTCCTGTTTAAGGATCAAGAATGTTATAGATGTTCCTTGAAACTAAAGCATATGGATTGCCAGAATAAGTTTTGTCCTAAATAGTTCAAAAATTGCTGAGTGCCCATCACATGCATGAGCAATTATTAGTATAGCAATCTTTGGGGTTTCTGAATTTGATAAGACTCTATCTTAAATGATGTTCATGACAAAGTTCTCAGACTTGGTGATTTACAGTCTTGCTGACCTGGAACAAGCATGTTCTAGATGAGATGCATCCTGCCATTTGTTGAGGAACAGGGGTTCTCCTTCGATAATCATTTCAGGATATACACTCACTCCCAAATCTTCAAATAATAGTTCAAAATAATACAAAAGAATAGAGGTGGGAAGACAACCTGAATATCTCTGCTGAGCTTATTAACAATGAAAATACCATCAATACATACATGAAATGCTCCTCAGTCTATTAGTAGGAAGGTATCTAACTCTTACCTGGTTCCATGTGAGGTCCACTTCTAGGAGTTCATTTTTAAACTTGACACAGAAGGAAAAGTGGTTAAAATAGAGTCATTTTCCCTTTCTCTCAGGAAAATTATTAAGGACTAATATTCTTAAGATGTGTTTGTAAGCTTTCAATGCACTCCAGGCTATAGCAATTTGACACAAAACCTCAGAAGTGCACAAGTGGAGATTTGACTACATTTTCTGATAGAAAACTTCTATTACCCAGGAAATCTTTAGGATTAAGTGTTGTGTAGTCACCAATTTATATACATAGATAGAATCTGCTCTCAGTCATAAAATGACAGCCGCCGCTTATCACCCACATAATCCTGCCGGATCAGTGAACTAGGAGTCTGAGAAGCTTCTGCCTTTCAGACCAAAATATATGAACATCAACTCTGAGGAGACAGTACCTTAAATTTAGAGCTCTGGTTCAATTTAACCCTAACTCTTTTTATAAAAGAAAATCTATCATTTCTTCCCAAAGAACTTCAATAGCTATCTTGCTAACTAAGAAATCTTACTGACGGTTATAGAACAACTACTGTGAGTAACCGAGAAGGAACTGACACCACTGAGTGGCCATAATCTTTGCTGACAAACAATATTCGAGAGAGGGTGCCCTTGCCTTTGAGTGGTTACAATTAATCTGCAAGCCTCCAGGGTGGAGGAACTGAGAGGTATTTGCAACCATTGCAAAAGAAAAAGAAAATAATTGGCTGTCCCCTTATTCCCCCTAGGGCTCACTCTCTAACATTTTCACTACCTAAGCAAAAATGGTGTTCTGAATATTGAGAGGTTTTATCTCATGGGGCTGAGTTAAAACTTTCTGATACCATTATGAAAATATCAATTATTGAATTGTCATAAGTTTGAAATAAATAGGATCAGCCCAAACTTACTGTTCTGTTTTCTGAGTCGGTCTCTAGCATTCTTATCAGGCAAAATCTTGATGGGAATACTTGGATTTTATCCACACATATAAATACACTTTTAAATATATATCGAAAAAGAATCAGAGTCCTTAAAGAAAAAGTCTGCGGTCATCAAACCATTGAGGCATCTTAATTAGTAAAAGTGTCATTCACAGCTGGAAACATTCTCTGGAAGTCAACCCTGGGGTAATTGAAAGACCAGGTACAAAAGCAAATGATAGATAGCAAAAGTTTCGGAAGAAACATAAAAGAGAATTTTTTCCAAGTGAAATCTTGGTGGAACAAGCTCAGCATCAACCTTTGATAATAAAAAACTCTTAGCAAAGTAAGAAGACACAGGGAATTCCTTGATGTAGCAAAGGTATCTACTAAACACCTACTGCAAACCAAATAGCAATATAATAGAGGAATCCTTTCTGAGTCAGTAAGAAGGTAAGAAACCTGCTATCATGCTTAACAAACTCAAATGAAAGGTCCCAGGTAGTGCACAAAGAAGAAGGGATGGGGAAAGAGGAAGAGATGAGTGGAAAAGAGAAGAAAGCAAGAGAGAGAGAGAAGTCAAGGAGAGTAAGTTGGAAAGAAAGAGTACGAGGATTGGAGGAAAATAATAGTGCTATTTTTTTGCAAACAGTGTGTAATTTTCTAGGCAGAAAATTCAGGAGACTCCACAGACCAAAAATCAAGACAAAGAGCAAGTTCAAATTTGTGCCGAACATAAAGTCAATACAAAAAAAAAAAAAGTCAATTACAGTCCTGCACACAAATCACAATTAGAAAATGTAATTTTTTAAAGATAGTATTTAAATGACAAAGTAATCTATAAGATGCTTAGAAATAAATCTAGCAAAAGATGTCAGAGTTTTATTAAGTTCAAAACTAAGGAAAGACTTTAAATTTAAGTATATTTATGAACAGTAAAACTCAATATCTTAAAGATGTCACGTGCTACCAGATTAATATATAAATTGAATATAATTTCAGGAAAAATCTAACAGACTTTTTCATGCAACTTGACAAGGTGCTTTTAAAACTTACATGAGTCAACCAGACAGTTACAAGCAAAAAGACAATTCTGAGAGAAAAGGACAAAGTAGGTGACACTATAGCATATATAAAAACATTACTCAAGGGTAGTAATTTTAAAAACTATAGTATTTCCCAAGAACAGACAATTAGAAGAGTAGAACAAAATAGCCCAGAAACTAACTCTTGCTTAAATGGACCTAAATTTACATCTCTAATGTAACAGAGATGAAGTCACAAATCAAGAAGAGGTGGATGGGCTAGTCAATAAATGATACGGGAAGAGTGAGTGCACCTGGTGGACACCAAGTGCTCAACAATGTCAAATTTTCCTTTCCTGCTAGCCAGACTGAAGATAACACTGCCTTTCAAGCTGGTCACGGAATGTGATAAGACATGGCAATAAGCTGTGTGCAAAAATGATATAAACAGGAATGGGAGCTCCCTGCAACTATTGAGCCTGTGATCTAGAAGCTGGGAGCTACAATTACTGAGCTCACATGCTCCAACTACTGAAGCACTTGCACGTGGTGCCCGTGCTCCACAACAAAAGAAGCCACCACAACTAGAGAGTAGCTCCTGCTTGCTGCACCTAGGAAAAAACCCACCTAGCAACAGAAAACACCCATCACAGCCAAAAAAAAATTTTTTTAATAATAAATAAATATAAAATTTTTCACATGTTAAAAAAAAAGACACAAATCATTGTGTTAAGCCATTAAGATTTAGAGCTTATACAGATGGCTAACAAATACATGAAAAGATGCTCAGCATCTCTCATTATTAAAGAAATGCAAATCAAAACTACAATGAAATATCACCTCACACCAGTCAGAATGGCCATCATCAAAAAGTCTACAAACAGTAAATGCTGGAGAGGGTGTGGAGAAAAGGGAACGCTCTTGCACTGTTGGTGGAAATGTAAATTGATACAGCTACTATGGAAGATGGTATGGAGATTCCTTAAAAAACTAGGAATAAAACCACCATACAACCCAGCAATCCCACTCCTAGGCATATACTTTGAGGAGACCAAAATTGAAAAAGACACACGTATCCCATTGTTCACTGCAGCACTATTTGCAATAGCTAGAACATGAAAACAACCTAGATATCCGTCAACAGATAAATGGATAAAGAAGTTGTGGTACATATACACAATGGAATATTACTCAGCCATAAAAAGCAACGTGCTTGAGTCTATTCTAATAAGGTGGATGAGCCTAGAGTCTATTACACATGGTGAAGTAAGTCAGAAAGAGAAACATAAATATTGTATTCCAACGCATATATACAGAATCTAGAAAAATGGTACTGAAGAATTTATTTGCAGGGCAACAATGGAGAAGCAAGCATAGCGAATAGACATATTGACATGGGGAGAGGGGAGGAGAGGGTGAGATGTGTGGAAAGAGTAACATGGAAACTTACATGGCCATATATAAAATAAACAGCTGACAGGAATTTTCTGTATGGCTCAGGAAACTCAAACAGGGGCTCTGTATCAACCTAGAGGGGTGGGATGGGGAGGGAGATGGGAGGGAAGATCAAAAGGAAGGAGATACATGTACACCTATGGCTGATTCTTGTTGAGGTTTGACAGAAAACAACAAAATTCTGTAAAGTAATTATCCTTCAATTAAAAAATAAATAAATTTTTTAAGAAAGATTGAGACCTTAGCTTGTTGTTGCTGTTATTGTTGTTGTTCAGTCACTAAGTCATGTCTCTTTGCAACCCTATGGACTGCAGCATGCCAGGCTTCCCTGTCCTTCACTATCTCTAGGAGTTTGCTCAAACTCAAGTCCATTGAGTCAGTGATGTCATCCAACCATCTCATTCTCTGTTGCCCTCTTCTCCTCCTGCCTTCAATCTTTTCCAGTATCTGGATCTTTTCTAAGGTGTTGGTTCTTCACATCAGGTGGCCAAAGAATTGAAGGTTCAGCATTAATCCTTCCAATGAATATTCATGTTGATTTACTTTAAGATTGACTGGTTTGATCTCTTTACTGTCCAAGGGACTCTCAAGAGTCTTTTCCAACACCACAATTCAAAAGCATCAATTCTTTGGCATTCAGCCTTCTTTATGGTCCAACTCTCACATCCATACATGACTACTGGAAAAACCATAGCTTTGACTATATGGACCTTTGTTAGAATAGTGATGTCTCTACTTTTTAATATGCTGTCTAGGTTTTTCATAGCTTTTCTTCCAAGGAGCAAGTAGTCTTTTAATTTCATGGCTGCAGTCACCATCTGTAGTGATTTTGGAGCCCAAGAAAATAAAATCTGCCACTGTTTCCATTGTTTCCCCATCTATTTGCCATGAAGTAATGGGGCCAGATGCCAAGATCTTCGTTTTTTGAAAGTTGAGCTTTAAATCAACTTTTTCACTCTCCTCTTTCACCTTCATCAAGAGGCTCTAGTTCCTCGTCACTTCCTGCTAATAGGGTGGTACCATCTGCATATCTGAAGCTGTTGATAGTTCTCCTGGCTCAGTTTGTTACTATGGCATAACTAGCTTATCCGGGTAATGCAGTTATTGTACATGCCAACTAAAGAATGTCACTTGCCATCCAGCTCTATAATGATTAGGTCACTAGCCACTACAGTCACTGACTTTAACATACCCAAAAGGAGTTCAGAGCATCCTATGCTCTGGGAAAATCTGGCAGAACAAGCCTTTAGATAGTTAGATATTTTCAGGAGAAAATTTTACAAACCCAATTTCTTGCATCTTCTCATACCCAAGAAAGCACTAAAATCTTTAACAGAGACATCTGCTCCTTATGAGTAACAGCAACCGTCTACCAAGATGTACGCTGGATTGCATGTACTCCCTTTACCAAAATCATATATATGCTGACCTTCACCACTGCCTCTTTGGAGCAGTTCCTTGGAGCTATCTGAGAGACTGTCTCCCAGGCTACAGTCCTCAGTAAGTCCTCAGATAAAACTAAACTCACAGTCCTCTCATTGTGCAGTTATTTTCAGTTGACATATGGAAAAAAGTAAGCACAACTAGATCTCTATCTCAGGCCACAAGTGGATTTTAATTTAATTTAGACCTAAAGAAAAACTTTAACAAACTTTACAAGAAAATATAAAAGGATACCCTTCATGACCTTATGGCATAGAGGAGTTCTTAAATAAAAGATAACAAAACTCATACCATAAGAAAATGATAAATCTGAGTACATTAAAATTTTAAAACTTTGCTACAACAAAAGACATAAACAGAATAAAAAACCAAGCTCATTTTGGAGAAGACAGTTAGAAAAACTCACATAACCAAAAAACATTAGTATCTAGTCTATATAGAAATCTATAAAATGATAATGTAGCACACCTTGAATAAAGAATATAAGTAAATTTTCATATTCTAATGAATACCACTTAAAAATACATACATTACATATAAATTATACATGTGCTAAGTCACTTCAGTTGTGTCTGACTCTGTGCAACCCCATGGACTGTAGCCCTCCAGGCTCCTCTGTCCATGGGATTCTCCAGGCAAGAATACTGGAGTGGGTTGCCATGCCCTCCTCCAGGGGATCTTGCTGACCCGGGGATCGAACCTGCCTCTCTTATGTCTCCTGCATTGGCAGGCAGGTTCTTTACCACTAGCACCAACTGGGAAGACCTATAAATTATATATATAGTATATAATAAAAAATAAATATAATACAATCATATTTAACTAAATAAAGTAGGTGCAAATACTTGTGGTCAGGAAACCCATGGAAACACTATGACTTGGGACCTGATAATCTGCTCTGCACCCTAGTGCTCCTCAGTGCTGGAGATCTACAGACGAATTTTTTTTTTTTTAAGTCTAGTCCTTTTACATTTCTCTTAGGAATGTTTTCCCCTAATGAGATTGTTTTTCTCCTAATGAAATTATAAACTGCCAAGGATGGGGTTGAATTCTGCAACCCACATGCCTATCCTGCCTGCAAGTATTTTGGGTTTACCTGGCATGATGCTTTTTCAAAGATTTAAGCTGAATATCTCTAAGTAAAGCTGTGAAGCTCCTCCCTTCACAATAAACCCCACTATTCTCTAAAGTCTTATTTTCAGCACAAAACCACATGTCTCTTAACTTCCTGATCTCTGTATACATTAGCGTTATGACTTTTGCCTACAGGCAATGATTAGCCTTCATTTTTTTAATGGATAAATCTATAAAGTCACTAATGGTCAGATAGTGCGCTATTGGCTGGAACAAGGCAAATAAAATGCAGTCCCTGCTTTTGTTGGAGTTCAAAGCCTATTAGAGACAGACATAAGTAAATAAATTAAAACACTAGCGAGTGCAATTAGAGTTATACACAAGATAGCTCCAAGAGCCAGAAGAGACTGAATAAGCAAAGGTAGGGGTGGAGGAGTGAGTAGAGGCTGCTTGTAAAGCCTCCTTAGAGGAGATAATTCTTGAACTACATTTTGAAAAATAAATTCTGCAGCAATCAAAAGGGAAACAAGCATTCCTGGCAGAAGGAACCTCATCTATGAAATCACAAGTAATCAGCATGGGGAGCATATCAAGTAGAAGAGGGTGATAGGAGACGAAGAAGCGGCTCAATTATAAAGGGCCTTCTGTGACTTCAGTTAAAACCGTGGCTCTAATGCTTGTTAAATGGGTGACTTTAGACACCTTGCTCGGATAAGGCAATGGCACCCCACTCCAGTACTCTTGCCTGGAAAATCCCATAGACAGAGGAGCCTGGTAGGCTGCAGTCCATGAGGTCGCTAAGAGTTGGACACGACTAAGCGACTTCACTTTCACTTTTCACTTGCATGCATTGGAGAAGGAAATGGCAACCCACTCCAGTGTTCTTGCCTGGAGAATCCCAGGGACAGGAGAGCCTGATGGGCTGCCGTCTGTGGGGTCACACAGAGTCGGACACGACTGAAGTGACTTAGCAGTAGCAGCAGCAGACACCTTGCTTAACCTTTGTATCAGTTTCCTCAAGAGTCAAATACAGATAATATTTTCTTCCAGTATTCTAATGAGGGTTTAATGTGACAATGTTAGGTTAAATTCTTAGCATATCTCCTAATCTAATGCAAAGGGCAGTTCTCCAGGCCTCATGTTAATTTGATGGCAAGCCCATTACAGAATTTCTTCTTAACAGTTATCTATAGTCTCTAATTTTTCAATGATAAACATATGTGGCTTTTATAATAGAATTAAATGAAGATTTTTTTTATAATGAGGACTTTTGGGTAGACATAGACAAGCTTACTTTAAAATTTATATAAAAGGCAAAGAACTTAAAGTTGGTTAAAAAAAAGAATTTTGGAAAATTAAAATAAAATCAAAAGAATCGCTCTATTTAGGCTAGAATGTCACAGCTACAGTTATCAAGAGGGAATGGTGTTGGCAGAGGGCTAGACACATAAATTAATGGAACAAAACAGAAAACCCAGAAGTAGCCCTACAGAGAGAGATTCATTAATTTTTAAAACTGACTCACATAATTGTAAGGAGCCAGAAAATTCAAACCCTGGCAGGCAGTCCAAGCCAGCCTGGAGAACCAAGGAAGAGTTGATTTTGCAGTCTTGAATCTGAAGGCAGTCAATCTCGAGGGAGAATTCCTTCCTTTCTCCCTGGAGAATCTCAGTCTTTTCTCTAAGACCTTCAGCTGATTGAATGAAGCCCATCCACATTATTAACGGTAATTTGCTTTACTCATAGTCTACCGTATAAAATAGAAGGGTAATATAAAACGAAACAAAAGTATCTGATCCAGCCTCTCAAACATAGCACAGGATTAGAGATGAAGTCTAACGTAAAATATGGAGTAAAAAAAAAAACTGCAGTAGCTGCTGAAAATGTAGAACTTTACCTGAGCCCTGTACTCAGGCGAAGATAGGATCAATACATCCTTTTGTATTTCAGAAAACAGCTTATTGCAAAGGATCATCCTTTCACATATGACTTTTTTGTAAAACCTATGGATGACCCCACTGCTTGTCCATGACAAGGCCAGACACAGACCCTCGAAATTTCCAATTCTTTGTCACACACAATATTGGTTGAGGACTTCCTTCCCTGGTGGTCCCATGGTTAAGAATCTACCTGCCAATGCAGAGGACACAGGTTCAATCCCTGAGATCCCACATGCTGCAGAGCAACTAAGCCCATGCACCACAACTACTGAAACTGCGCTCCAGAGCCCTTGTTCTGCAACAAGAGAAGCCTCCACAATGAGAAACCCACAGACCACAAGTAAAGAGTAGCCCCCACTCAACTGCAACTAGAGAAAGCCCATGTGTAACAACGAAGAACCAGAGCAGCCAAAACTAAATAAATAAATAAAGACTTGTTGAACTGTTTGTCCCACTGACCAAACAATCTGGACACTAACATGTCTTGACCAAACTTTTATCAGGTATCTCTCCTTCCACCAGGACCCTGAAGTGTGACCCACCTTTGAGCTTAAGCAAGCAATGGGAGCCTAAGGAAGAGAGGGAAAAAAAACCTTAACAGCCTTTCCTGAGAATCAGCCAACCACAAAAATTCAGACATTTTCTGCTCAGCTGACCAGTCAATTCTCTGCTCACCCCACTCCCCACACTCAGATCTTTCAAGCCTTCTTTACTTCTCCCTTTAAAAGAAAATCTTTTCTGCCTGGTCTTTGCAACATCTGTAGACATTATGGTTGGAGTCTTCTGTGCAATAGTTCCTTTCCACCTAATGTAATAGTCCCCCCTCTCCTAATCATAATCTTCTTTTCAAATAAAGTGCCTCATTACTTAAGTCTGCATTTGTTTTTTATTTGACACTGCCTAAAGATAGAGTTTCTAATATTTTTGGAAGTATTTTTCTCCTCTGTCATATTTGCTTTTATTTATGATTTCCCTTTTATGGATTTTAAGTATTCGTGCCTGGTTCAGAAGCCACATGGGCAGAGGGATCAAACCCTCTGAGGGTATTAACAAGTTTCCCACATACTTCTTAGGTTAAAATGGAAATAAATAGGTAGGAGGGCCGCTTCCATATGCAAACACCTCCAGATAATCAATTCTATTCTAATATCTTGCTGGCTGCAGAATTACAGCTTCTGGGGCCATTTAATTCACTTCCAGCTAATGCCTGAGGTGCCAAAGCATAACAAAGAAAAAAGATAAAGTAGATTAAGCTGAAATATTTCATTAGATCACAGCAAGTTAAAGTCTGGCCAACTCCAGGTCTCACAGAACATCTTTGTCATATTATCCCTGAATGGACTCAAATAAAAAGTTTGCCAGTGTTTACAAACTATTGACTTTGCACCTTGAAAATATTTATGTTATCATAGGAAGTTTAATGGCATTCTTCTCAAAAACAAAAGTAAGAATAAGCAGACTAGATATGTTATTTTTGACTAGTGCATTTAAGGGAGGCCTGGCATGCTGCAGTCCAAAGAGTCAAACACAACTGGGTGACTGAACAACAACAAAGTCTTAAGTTAAGTTAAACATTGTAGATCACATTTCATTATGCATATTTAATGAATTGCTGGTCTTCCCAGGTGGTGCTAGTGGTCAAGAACCTGCCTGCCAATGCAGGAGGCATAAGAGACTCAAGTTCAATCCCTGAGTTGCGAAGATCCCCTGGAGGAGGGCATGGCAATCCACTCCAGTATTCTTGCCTGGAGAAATCTCATGGACAGAGGACCCTGGCAGGGTACAGTCCACAGGATCACAAAGAGTCAGACATGACTGTAGCAACTTAACATGCATGCATACAATGAATTACTCATTGAAATCATAATGAATTTTAAACATCCAGAGTATGTACCATGTACATAGTCATAGGATGCTTTTGCTGGTTTCTTGCTCAGAAGTATCTGGTATACGCTGTCATGGTTACCAGGATCAGCAGTATGCTGAGAAATGTTTAAAAACTTGCCTTTGGGGAGAAAGTAGACCCTGATGGTTAGCCCTTGCCAATGTCCATAGGTGCTAAGTCACTTCAGTAGTGTCTGACTCTGTGCAATCCTATGGACTATAGCCCACCAGGCTCCTCAGTCCGAGGGATTCTCCAGGCAAGAATACTGAAGTGGGTTGCTATGTCCTCCTCCACGGAATCTTCCCAACCCAGGGATCAAACCCACATCTCTTATGTCTCCTGCATTGACAGGTGGGTTTTTTACCACTAGCGCCACCTGGAAAGCCCCATGGTGTAAATATTCCCACCAAGGTTCATTTCAAGCTATCAATGTGACTGCACTTGGAGTTGAGAAAGAGATGCTCAGAAACACACTGTACAGATACAGTAGAATTAAATAACCTCAAGAGTACATAATAATAAAATGAAGTAAGATAACTAGGAAATGATGGGTTTTGAGTACATATAATTTGGGGTTTTAATATGACTTATTTAACTGTAAGTTTATATAATTTAATTTTTAATAATGGCTGTGTGAAACAACAGGCTTGCAAAATCCCTGGAAATTTAAAAGTCAGCTTCTCTACACTGGCACAAGCTAGCACCAGTGCCCGCTAGTGAGTACAGGATCCATCCTTCACTTTGGCAACAGCACCTAGGTGACATTATTTAAGACAGAAACGCTTTGGCTCACAGAAGCTTAAGGGATTTTACTGGTCAAAAGGCATATACTACCAGTGCGGGATTGAATGATGGCTCCCAAAAGATATGTCCAACTGGATCCTGTGAGTGTGGGCTTATTTGGAAAAAGGGTCTTTGCTGATGGAATTAAGTATCACAAAATGAGATCATCCTGGATAATCTGGGTGGGCCCTAAACCCAATGTCCTAAGAGAGCAGACAGACAGAAGAAAACACACAGAGACAGAGGGAGGAAGACCAAATAAAGAAGAAAGCAAAGGACCTTCCCTAGCAGTCCAGTGATTGGGAGTCTGCCTCCTGATGCAGGGGATGCAGGTTTGGTTCCCGGTCAGGGAACTAAAATCCCACATGCTGCAGGGCAACTAGGCCTGCATACCACAACTAGAGAGAGACCCACAAGTCACAATGAAGGATCCCACATGCTGCAAGTAATACCTGACACAGCCAAATGAATAAATAAATACTTTAAAAAAAAAAAAAAGAAGCAAAAATTGGAGTGATCGATCTACAAGCCAAGGAATGCCAAGCACTGCCAACAGCCACATGAAGCTAAGAGAAAGACATGGAACAATTCTCCTTCTTAGACTCTAGAAGGGACCAACCCTGCTGACATCTTGATTTTGGATGGCTGGCCTCAGAACTGTGAGAAAATTAATTTCTGTTTTTTTTAAGCCACCAAGTTTATGGTAACTTACTATGACACCCTTAAGAAACATATATGCTACCCCATGACAATTAGTCTTGGTCACACTGGATTCAAAGACAGAGGTTTTCCAGGTTTAGAAAGCTATAAATTAATAACTTGGAAAATTATGCAACACTGTGATCATGTAGAATCATAGAGGAAGAGGCGAAGTTTAAAGGGAAAGATAGCTTATTGCTGGCATTCTTTGTCATAAAACATCATCTCATATGTTAATACTTCTTATATGTCAGGCATGGCTAGACTCCTTGGTGACCCAGACACAGCCTCAGAAGTACCAATAGCCAAAGCTTATTTACTATCTATCTGGGGAAAACAGATGTTCTTAAATTTCTCAGCTATAGCTTTCTGTTTTTTACCTCCAGAGTTTGCTTCTGTTTTACAGAATACTCTAGTTCTATTAACTGAGAAAGAAAAAGGTAAAGGAAAAATAACTGTGATATTAAACATCCAAAAGACCTTGAAAACAACAGTAGATTTAAAATTTTATCATTGATTGTGATTATTACTCTGAGTATATAATTTGTGGGGCCCAGGGCAAAATCTCACATCTTTCATTTGAAAGTAAAACAAACTGGTGTATCTATACAAGGGAATACCACCAAAAAGCAACAACATTGATGAATTGCCAAGACATTATGATCAGTGAAAGAAGTCAGCCTCCACAGGTCACACTGTGCATGATTATATTTACATAATACCTTAGAAAAGGCAAATCCACAGGGTTGGAGAACAGATCACCATTTGTCAGAGGTTGGGGTGGGACAAGGGCTTGACTATAAAGGGGAAGCATAAGAGAATATTAAGGAGTAAGGCAACTGCTCCGTGTTTCCAATTGTGGTGATGGTAACATAAAACCATACATGTGTCAAACCCTTAGAACTGTACATTCAAGAACAAGTTTATTTTATGGCATGTTAACTCAGGAAAATTTTCAAATGAAAAAACAAATTGGCTATATATATCCAAATAAATTTCTCTTAAAAAGTACTTTAAAAGAAATTTTCCATCTGAGTTTCTGCCAGAAAGCCTGCTTTGGGGGCTATACCAGCCCTGGTATTCTATGGGATTGTTTTCCCATTTGTAAAACAAGACCAGCCCAGAGCAATGATTTTTCATTCATTTTTCTTCCTAGTTTCATCTGTGGGCAATTCTTCGCAGAAGCAGGGCAGGGGCACATTCAGAGAGAAAGACTATTTGGCTTCCACCAGGCTCCAGACCCCCAGCTCTGCATCAATCAGAACAGTTGTACTTTCATTTATTTCTTATATTATTTCTCTGCAGAACTTTCACTTAGAATAGTTGGCCCAAAACCACATTTCTAGTTAGCTGAGGAGTTTGAACAATCCAAGATTCTGGGGCCTGGTAGAGGGAGCAACTCCATTATCCCTTGAAAAAGTGCCCGCATGGATCTCAGTGGTTAGCCAGACGGAGGCACCTGTTTAAATGGTCAGTGATTCTAAACACGATGTTTGAGAAGTAGCTCAAATCATGCTCCTTGCCTCACAACATTTGAATATACAGTGAGATTCTGAAAAGGCTGCTAAGTCTAGGCTTCCCCTGACATAGAGCCTGAAAGGATCTTAAGCTTACCTGGCCCCACACAAGACGGATGATTTTGGGGAACAGCACTCACTAAACAGTGAAGGGCTGTGCAGAGACAGGGGAAATGCTGCTCTGAAGATGAAGGCACTGACCAAGAGCCACAGAGCCTGGGAGCAGCATTAGTCACAGGAGCCCCCTTTACTCTGAAGCAGGTACCCTGTGCCAGCTACACTGCTAGCAACCCTTCGATCTTCACAGCAGCCCTGGAGACAAGGGGACTGTCATCGCAGAGACCAGTAAGGAAACTGAATCTCTGAGAAGCTCCGGGTCACATGATGACAGAGCCGGGTCTCAGCCCACATCCCCAACCTTCCAAGCTGAGAGGAAACCTGGAGGCCTGTTATTAAGGCTTGCTCTCTCCTCATGTGCCCTAGAGAAAGGGACTGATGCCCACCTTCCATCAAAGCTGTTGAGAAGTCACCAAAGGCACCTTGAGACCTTGCTGTCTGCAATAGCACTCAAAAATTATTTTTAAATTTAATATAAGGAAATGCTTTCTTCAAAAACTATGTTACACTTAAGTCCAATCTGTAAAGCCAGAGCTGAGCTCTGTGGTTGAAGGCGGGGGCAAGGGTGGCCTGAGTCTCCCAGGGCTCCCAGAGCATCACTTGATGACCGCTTATCTACTAAATTGACACTTATTGTGAGAGGTGCAGAAGCCATGACTCCCGAGGCCATGGCTTTGGGTTCCAAAGAATGAAGTGGGATTCTGGCTGACTTGCTCCTGGGAAGTGGGCCTGCGGGAGGGCTGTGGGATTCCAGGCCTGCCATTTGCCCGGAGCACCGCTGGCAGGTCCATCTGAAAGGGCACCACCTGCCTCTCCTCCTCTCTGACCTGGCCCCAGTGGTCATGCCCTGACACTCACAGGGTAGAAAACTTATTTTCACTATCTCATATTTAGTGAGTACTTTTATTCTTCAAAGATATGAATTATAAGGTTAAAAACCGCAGTCACCCTCCCTTTTGCCTTGGCCTTATAAGAGCCATCATCTGATTTTCTGTATCAACTAAAGTAGAATGTTCAAGTTCAGATCTTGGTATAGGATAAACAGCAGATCCACACCTCTGACCCCTGGGGTAGGGGCTAGCCAGGATGGCTCGCTGTTTGCCTGCCATAAAACCGACCTACTTCTCATAGACGTCTGGGATCATGTCCAACTGGGAGCTGACCCCTGTGCACAATGTTCTTGCCAAACAGCTGGAACTTGTAGTGGACAAACTACTCCCAAAAACCGTTGTTGGGCAGGATGACAGCCGGCGTGGCTTCCTCCCAGCCAGGGAATCCAGTGGGGCAGAGGCTGGTACTTCCAGAGGCCGCAGAGCATTGGAGTAGAAAGAGTGACTCAGAGCAGGGGCAGCCCTGCTTCACCTCTGGATCGTGGGTGTGCTCAGAGATGGGGCCTAGAAAGTCACGGTGGCTCGAGATGGATGCATAGGCCACAAACACCTGCACCTACTGGATGTCCTTGTATGAGGTGTTCTCTGCCTACACCACAACATTGATGACCGCTGTGATCCAGTTGCTGGACAGCAAGAGCTTGTTGCTAGCAGTCACACCAGTGCTGATACACAGGCTGCTGGTGATCTGTGAGTGGCAGAGGGCAGCCGGAAACAAACCAGGAGGGCACCAGGGGTGTGGTCATCAAAGCAGAGGGGCAGTGGCCAGCAAGGAACTAAAGCTGAATTTTTCTTCTGGGTCAAGTCCACTGAAAACTCAACCATCGGCGGGTGGGCTCCTTTAGAAGCAGTCACACCAAGAAGTCTTGGGGAAGTGTCCGGGAAAGAGAAGACTGGTCACGACTTTGGAGCCATGATTCCCACTGGCCAGGCAGCCCTCTGGTTTCCACTGGCTGATGGACCCTTCCTGGTCTTCTACCAGACTGCGGGCTCTGCTCCCTGGCCCAGCACTGCTTGGGCCCGGGCTCACCTGGTTATCAGCCCGCAATTGTGACAGGCCCCACAGCTACCTTTGCCAAGAAGTCCACACTGAATTTTATTGAGCATTGTAAATAAAATTAGGTAATTCCTCCAAATTTCTTAAGGAGTTTGGAATGTAGTTTACCATTTCTTCTAAGCACAAACAGAAGAAAACTCATTTAGCCTCCCATATTAGATATTTAGTTTAGAATAAAAATTATTGAGAATGGGAGTGCTTAACACTGGGATGCATCTTAATGAAAAAAAAGCCCTCTCTGGGAAATTTTAGGATGGGTTAGATACCAGTTCCCTGGGATCATTTCAGTAAGGCCATCTAAACAGCTCTATGAGAGCTGGGACCCAAAAGCCAAATGAAAGACTCCCAAAAAACAATCCAGAAGCCAGAGGAAATAATATCCTCAACTACCTTGAATATTTTACTGATTTTCCAAGAGATAATCTATCTGTGTCTCCATAAAAGTAAACACTCACATTGGCTAATTTTTCTAAAGTGCCTGGACAGTCCCCTACTGGCTGTTGCTGTTCCTGACGCTATTTAAGATTCATGCTTCACCAGACTATAGCTTAAAGGCTCTGGAGGGACCATGACCCTGACAACACCTTGATTTTGGACTATTGGCCTCTAGAACTGTGAGAGAATAAATCTCTGTTGTTTTAAGTCACCCAGTGTGGGATATTTTGTTACAGCAGCCCTGCGAAATCAATTCCACCTCTGTAGTTTTTTTTTTTTTACTCATGAAAGCACACCTTAATGCAAACAAATGAGAGGACAATCTTATAGGAACAGCCTTGAATTCACGTCTTTAAAAAAGTATTTCCCAAACCTCACTATTTTCATTGTAATCTGTAACAAACAATCTATGACACATTTTGCAACCAACACAAAACACATGACACAACACACTCAAGCAACCAAGCCACTGCCTGAACCAGGAACTGACAATCCCACCCAACACCTTCATTTCACTGAGGAAATGGAGCTCCCAAGAGGACAAATGGCTCACCAACTTAACTATGTGTTTATCCTCATACCTGGCCTACCCTGTTCTAGCAAGTTCCCTGAGCAAAGGTAGAAAAAGACAACTTGAGGAATGTAGAGGATACTTCAACATTGCTCATACCAGTCCTCAAATTCTGCCCTCTGACTCCAGTTTAAATCATTTTGTGCAGAATGACTGAACGCTGAAACTTCCATAAGAAAATCTGCTCATAGTCCTGACTGCAAAGGCTGATAAAGTGATGCGTTCAGCCTGCTATACAAACTAAGACACCACTCAGCGTACTGGATTAGGACTTGACACAATATCCCTTGTCAGCATATAGATCTCATGCAGGAGGGAACAGCATCTGTGCTTTGATACTGCCATCAAGAGACTCAGATTTATTATTAAATTCTCCTGGGGTAGAAAGACCAATGGTGAATTTATCAAGAAGCCTGCAGTATAATTTTGAAGAGAGTGATTTCTCTGCACTTCAAATAAAAGTCTAATATAGGCCTCAAGTAGAGCCAAGATAAAATGTCAGAAATCTGAAGGTAAGGAATTTATGAGTGCAATTAACTAATATCTTTATCCTGAAAGTGGTCCTCTTGGTTAGGATGCCCTTCCAACAGGATGACTTTTGCTGACCTAGATTTCTCACCATAATAATCCTATTTGCTTCCTGCATAAGTGTTAATTTAGTTGTCATTCATGTTTCAGAAAATAATACATCTTCTATTTTTGAGACATAACCAAAAAAAAAAAAAGAAAGTTATTTAAAAACTGCTCTACTAGTAAATCTACTTTTCTTAGAAAGAAATTGGAGAGTCACATAAGTAACATAAACATTCAAACAACACCTCCAAGGAGGTCCAAAAACTCACCAAATAATCTAGTACTAGAGTTTGGGTCTAAAAACCTGAGTTAAAGCAAGATAAGCTCTTTAAGGCACTAGAAGAGGAAAGAGTCAAGGATGGTGCTGGGAGATGCCAAGGGTCCACAAAAGCCAGCAGATCTACCTTCTAGCCAGAGATCGCGGTGTTATCTAAATGAGAGAAAAGGTTAGGGCCAGGAGCCAGGCAGAAAGAAAGCCAAGAATACAATTGAGAGAAAGCAACTGGGGTCCTGACAATTGCTTTTAATAAAACTGAAAGGGCCTAAAATGCCAGTGAGTCAAAGTAGATTAAAGACATGATGAGGTATTTTCTTAGTACCCACTGTTGACTTTATTTATAAATTAAACACGGTTGACTTGATCTATAGAAAATAATAATAATAATTTTTCTCAAAACCACTTAACCCCTGAGCCGACTAGCTCACAGTTCCTATTACCTCTTATAGCCTGTAAATGTGCATACCCTATTCTCAACCCTAAAGCAGTCTAAATTACACGTTACCCATTGTAGGATCACTGTGATTGATTGCATCAATACTAGACATAAGATCTAAGACCCGGCAATTCATTGTCTAGCCAGCAACCAATCAAAATACTTACTTAAGAATTTAAACTAAAGTATACAACTATACCGGAGAAGCCAATGGCACCCCACTCCAGTACTCTTGCCTGGAAAATCCCATGGATGGAGGAGCCTGGTAGGCTGCTGTCCATGGGGTCGCTTCATGCTGTCCATGAAGTCGCTGAGCGACTTCACTTTCACTTTTCACTTTCCTGCATTGGAGAAGGAAATGGCAACCCACTCCAGTGTTCTTGCCTGGAGAATCCCAGGGGCGGCGGCGCCTGGTGGGCTGCCTTCTACGGGGTCGCACAGAGTCGGACACGACTGAAGCGACTTAGCAGCAGAGCAGCAGCGGCATACAACTGTACTCAGTGGGTAGATTGCAACTGAATTAAACGGATATGTGACTCTGACTTAGCTCACTATTTTGGTGGAGACAGATGTGTGAATAGATGATACCAATCTGCAGAAAGAGATTTAAAGCGAAAATGAAAGTGTTAGTTGCTTAGTTGTGTCCAACTCTTTGCAACCCCATGGACAATGCAGTCTACCAGGCTCCTCTGTCCATGGGATTTTCCAGGCAAGAATACTGGAGTGGGTTGCCATTCCCTTCTCCAGGGAATCTTCCTGACCCAGGGATTGAACCTGGGTCTCCTGCATTGCAGGCAGATTCTTTACTATCCAAGCCACCAGGAAAGCTCAACTAGAAAGAGATTAGAGCAACATAAAGAAATAAGCACTTGAGAGCATGTGGTCCAAGAAAAAATGAGAGGGAGAGATGGGCAGAGTAGCTATCTTGGTGTCTAATGGCAAAACTGTCCTAAGCCACAATTTGTATGAAATATCTATGAGGACTTTGTCTCAGTGAAGTTTCTGTATCCTTTTGACAAATGTCTCTTGAGCTTTGTCAAATTCTCAAAGTTAAGTGATTTTGGCTAATGCAGCACAATTAGGTTTTCCTCAAATATACTCCTACTGCTATCAAATAGCCCTTGGATGGGAGAGAGAAAGACAATGCTGGGAAAAGAGAGGATGCTAAGAACAAATTATCAAAATTGTACTCTAAAAGTAAAATTCATGTATATAATATATATAGGCATGTAAAGCAGGACAAAATATTATAGATTCATTGGTGTTAAATAGGACAAACTTAATTCTTACTTTTGGGAAAGCTACAATTAGCTTCACCCAGAGGTAACAATTGTTCATAATGATCTCAGATTCTACAGATATACATATCCCTTTTTATTTCTCTTCCTTATCTCTCAAAATAATGAAGACTATTCTGAATGTTACCTGAGGGGAAAAGCAGTGATACCTAGATGTTTCTACAAGATGAATTCTAGATGAGAAAAGTTGAACAAAGCTTTTTTTTTGTTTTTAAGAAAAAGGCAATGTCATCATTTTTACAAAATGCAAAGAAAGTGGATCATCTTGCTTCTCAGCCTTCAGTGGAAGGCAGGATTCAAAAGAGAAAATATGCTGCAAAGAGAACATTTTTGATGCTTTTTGGACAAAATATGCAAGGTTATTAAAAAAGAGAGAGAGAAAGCAGGGAGGGGAATAATCAAAAGACCTAGATTATCAGACAGTCACTGCTAGTTCCAACATGAAGACCCAAACATAATCACTCTAATAAAAATCGCATTTAAATGACATATTCAAACCTGAACTCAAAATACAGCCATGCCAACAGAACAAACAGAACGGATTCACTCTTTTTATTCAGAGGAAGAAACAAATCTCTAAAAGAAAATGATGATAAAAAAGCTAGCAACAGCATTCTACACAGGCTGTCATTTCTGAAGAACCCTGCTCTCAAGATGGTTTAATATAAGGCAGTTCTTTACAGAGAAACTAGAATACTCTAATGATGATTCAAACCACATAAACAAGAAACAGTAAAGAGAAAGTGCTGGAAGTTTTCAATATATTTTCATCTTAAAAGACATTTTCTATTACTACAACAGAAGAGATGCCTCTGTGGTTGATTTTACATGCTTGTTTTCATAATTTTCTTTTGTAAATGGAAAAAGGCTTCAAATTATTTCAATAAAGACTATAATAGCAATATGTCCAAAAAGAACTAAGACTTATAAACAGATCATTCTATAAAAAGGCTGTTTGAATTAATTCTGGTTACCATAATTTTTAGGGTAATAGGTATAAAGTATCCATTCATTATGGGTAACTACACATAAATATACCTAGATGGCATATTTAACTCTGAAACAGAAAATGACAAAAGATTTTGGAGGAAAGATAAGTCCAAATGGTGAAATGGAAATCATGTATATAGTCTTTAATGGGTAAGTCCACATACTGTGATGATTAAGCTCTTAAAGCAGAACAATTTAATTGAGTAATGGCTCCATTACATACCAGTTATGTAATCATTGGCAAAGTAGTTAACCTTTCCATATCCTCATCTATAAAATCAACATAAGCAGATATATCTCATAGATTTCTTTGGAAAATAAACAAACACATAAATCACTTAACATAGAGCCTGAGTCACAATAAGTACTGAATAAGTCAACATGATGATGATGACAATGACAACATCAGTTTCAAAGTGCCTCCTCATTATGGATCCAGTAATGAACTATGTGACCTGTGCATCTGCTCAGGTCCAGTCTCAGCATTTTTGGCCCCCATGTTCTCATTATTCTCTTTATCACTCTTTATGTTTCCCAAGTCTTTTCCAATGATACTGGATTTGGGAGGCCATTTTCTTCTTTCAGTTTTCCAGTAGCTCTTTTTGTATATAATTCTTAGTTTTTGAACCTAAAAATATGTAAAGTTCTCTTTAGAATCTTTAGAAATAGTTTTTTCTTCTTTCTTATTGTTACCTGTAAATGTGACCTGCTTACTTTACTTGCTTGTATAGGAATAGCCTGCGTTTGTCCCTCTGAAGTTGTAGTTCTTCAAACTCAACACCACTCCCTTTGTATTCTTTGGCATGTCAGTACTTTAGTGAGCAGACACATTCCAATTGGATTCCAACTAAAAACTAATACCCTATGTGTGAAAAAAAGATACATTCTACATAACACCATTAAACATTATCCCTGGCTATTAAATTACATTATGGCTACTATTGCTCATCCTATACTAACCAGGTATTGGACTGAAACAGTAAACAAGAAATTCCTGTTAAACTAAATTAAATGGATTATAACAGTACCATGGAAGAGTGATGCTTCTGGAAGCCTTTGGTCAGTCTGTTTCAGCTAGTGAGACCATGGCCATTGCTGTATGATGTATCTTCCCTCCTCTGCTAACACCTAGACATGAAAAATATTCAATACAAGATGATAATGCCTCTGGTTTAGGAGGGTTTATTCCCACTGGTCATGGGAAATGGAGGAAACAAAAACATGAGCAGTTCTTCAGTCTTAACATCTTATTCTGTCTAATATCACATGAATTTCTGCATGTTTGCTACTCTGTAATTATTCTATTCATGAAAAATATTAAGCCTGTTTCTCGGCCCAAATAAGAAAGTAAATGTTTTCATGTAATGTCAGCACTGCACATCATCTTGGCTTAAAAAGAGGGGGCAGGTCAATTGGCCACCAAAGTAATAATCCTGAAGTCATGTCCATGGAGTTTAACTGTGAGTGAACCATGAATGTGGTCCCCACTATTCTGATTTATAAATTATCCAAGGAAAGAAAATTCATCAGCTAATGGCTGAAACACCAGTATGGGTAAAACAATGATTCCTTAATATTATTCTAGGTAGAAAATAAAACAGGATTTGTTTGGAGAAGAAAATCTACTTATCTTGTCAATATTTGTGACTCTTGTTTTATACATGGCTCGGTCATTTGCCTCTGCCCAGAGAGTTTGAAAGTCACCCTTATAAAGGACCTAGAAAACTACAATGAATACCCTTAACCTGATTTTGTACAAAGATGGAAAAAGGAGTCCAGGACAATGGACCCATGCCAGAAGCACAATAGTTCTCATGACATCTTATCTTACCGGGCAGGTGAGGTAGGCCCAGGCAGAGCAACTCATACCACAAGCAAACTGAGTACATCATTTATGACCTTACCTAGTAAGCAGACAACACCCTAGGTAATAGGTTGTGAACAGCTAAGACAGAAAACACTACCAGTGCCCGTGAAAATAATAAAAGAGCAAAATTCAGTAAGAAAAAAAAAAATTCCACTACAAATCTACACTGCATCCATAGCCTGGATAACCAGGGGGGGAACCTGCTATCCTCAAATCCAAACCACTGCCCAAACATACTTCCAAGTGCATCAGTAATTTGTCTGTCCCTTACTAGCTTTACAGGTCACTGTATTCAGTTTTATTGTCTTCACAGTGAGTTAGACTAGATGATACATTATATATAGAAACATACATTTATGTAATTTTATATATATTGTTGTTGTTTAGTCACTAAGTCATGTCCAATTCTTTGCAACCCCACAGACTGTAGCCCACCTGGCTCCTCTGTCTGTGGGATTTTCCAGGCACACATACTGGAGTGGGTTGCCATTTCCTTCTCCAGGGGATCTTTCTTATCCAGGGATCGAATTCTTGTCTCCTGCTTGACAGGCAGATTCTTTACCACAGAGCCACATGGGAAGCCCATACTTTTATATATATGTGTATACATACATATATATGTGTGTGTGTGTGTGTATGTGTGTGTGTGGACTTTTATTAGATGCCTGGAGAATTACAATTGGTTTGTTTCTCAGAATTTGCAAAAAGACTACTATAATCTTTCAGGAAATTCCTTTTATTGGTCAGTTACTGCTACAAAATTGCTGTATGTCAATCAACTACAAAGTCACAGTGATATACAAGGAACATGTATTTTTCATACTTCTGAGGGGTTCTGCTGATCCAAGCTAAACATAGCTGATCTTTGCTGGATTTCTTACTCATTCATGTGGTCTGGCCAGCTCATGTTTCTATGTGGACTCTGCACCATGTGACTTCATCCTTTTCCTGGGACCAGGGCATGGGCATAGCCCACACCCTGGGCATGATCTTTTCATGGTAATGGCAGAAATAAAAGAGTGAAAGTTCGTTAAGCGAAATCTTTAAAGGGCCAAGCTCAGAAGTAATACGCTGGCATTTCAACCACATTTATTGTCAAAGAAAATCACATGACAAGGCCCAGAGTCATAGCAGAAGGGTATTGCAAATTTACATGAGAAAGAGCATGAATTCAGGGACGAGTGAAGGACTCGAGTCACTGTACAATCTACCGCAAGTCCACCATTAGACAAGAATTGTGCATGTTACTCCCATGTGGAATATATGTTCATCAGCCATCCTAGGACTCCTGAGAGTTTTAGCAAACACAACATCAAGTTTGAATCACATGTAAGAGATGTGCATCCAAGACCTCCTGATCCAGAAACCTATGAATGAAGAAGGCGATATAAGCCCCTCACAAGCACACAGCACGCAACTGTGGAACAAGGACAGGAAAATCACAATGAACATTCCAGTTCAGAGAGGAGGAAAAAGGACGTCCCTGGTGGTCCAGTGGCTAAGACACCATTTTCCCAATGCAGGGGTCCTGGGTTCAATCCCTAATCAGGAAATAAAATCCCATAAGCCTCACAGTGCAGCCCCCAAAAAAGTAGACTTGGATTAGTTAGAAATATATACTGCAAACTATAGAGCAATCACTAAAAGAAAATTGCTGGCAGGAATGTAAAATGCTGTAGCCAGTAGGAAAAAGTTTGCTATTTCCTCAAAAACTTAAACATACAGTTACTATATAATCCTACAAGTTAAAAAAGCAAATCGAAGGAGTGAAGTGACTTTCAGAGAGAAGCAGGTGGGTTAAACTTGCTCAGCCTTGCGCTAGCCCAGCTCACCTTGCGATGTGCCTGTGGCCCTTTTTCTCTGCCTCAGGACTGCCCTCTGGATGTGGAAGACTTCGAGCCCAGCAGTGTTCAGCCTACAATGATGTTCAGTACCAGGGATGTTATTATGAATGGCTTCCACAGTACAACGACCCTGCCACCCACTGCACGCTCAGGTGTCAGGCACAGGGACAATGGGACTCGGTGCACCGCTGACCCCTTGGGCGTGTGTATCAGTGGCATCTGCCAGGTAAGCCACACCTGCTTCCCGGACGCCTGGCTCCAGCCAGTGCCTCGACCACTGTCAGTAAAGATAACCTTTCTCTTCTGTACTTCTGTTCATGCAGACGAAATATTGTCTTTGAGAACTTTAATGTAAAATGTATTTTAAGGAGTATTACTTACCTGAAGATAATGTTTTACTTATTTAAAATACCATGATCAGAGAGGTAACAGAAATCCATACTGAAGATTCTGTTTCGAAGTTAAAAAAAGGCAAAGGAATGAAGCGACTTCTGGAGAGAAGCAGGTGGGGGTCTGCTTTCACGGGACTCGAGGGAACTTGTTCAGCCTTGTGCTGGCCCAGCTCACCTCGCAGTGTGCCTCTGGCCCTTTTTCTCTGCCTCAGGACTACCCTCTGGATTCAGAGGACTTCCGAGCCCAGCAGTGTTCAGCCTACAATGATGTCCATATTTTGGACATCATTTTGCCCATATAAAGTCAAAAGATTGTAATGTATGACTTGTGGATTTTTCTAGATCAATGGTTATCCAACTTGAAAATACATCAGAATCACGTGAAGGACTTGTTAAAAGCAGTGTTCTGGGCCCTAATTCCAGAGCTTCTGACCCAAAAGTTCTGGGAGAGGGTCTCAAAATTTGCCTTCTAGCAAGTTCTAAGGATATGCTGCTGATGCCGGCCCAGGGACCCCACCTTGAGAACCACTGGTTTCTTGGTATCGATAGGTTTTCTTAATTCTCTTGTTAAATTAATCGTTTGAGGCCTGTGGGAGCAATGACTTATTTACTAAGTAATTAGTGTGAATGTACTCCAGTAAAATTTTCAGAGAGGACTTTGCAGAGCTGTGATGAATGTGGCTGAGGTATAACCCCCCACAGCTTGTAATGGGGGTGAGAACTCAGAGGACTATGACAGGTTGCTGAGACAGTGTGGGGATTGTAGGGAAAAGATAAAATTCTACTCCATTCCTTTGATCACTGGAAAAAAATGTAAGCATAGTGAATGCTTACTATTCCATCTACCCTATTATGGTCATAACAAAAATAGCAGTAACAGTAGCAAATGACCCTAACCATCTACTAAATGTCAGACCCTGCCAGGCACCTCTGACTTCATATGCTTAGAGGAAGTCATGGCCTTGCTCATCAGATGAGCTTCTCTCTCTTGCATCCCTTCATTTAGAAAACAGCCTCCAGTTACCACAAAACCTTGGAGTCATTCTTTTTTGTTTTGTTTTTTTTTTAATAACTTTTATTGGAGTATTTTTTTAGATTTACAATGTTGTGTTAGTTTCTGCTGGTCAACAAATTGAATCGCCATACATGTACATATATCCCCTCTTTTTTGGATTTCCTTCCTGTTTACGTCACACATAGCATTGAGTAGAATTCCCTGTGCTAGACAATAGGTTCTCATTTGTTGTCTGTTTTATACATGGTAGTGTATATGTGTCAGTATCAATTTCCCAATTCACCCCACCCCCTTTTCCCCACTTGGTGTCCATATGTTTGTTCTCTATGTCTCTGTCTCTGTTTTGCAGATAGGCTCATCTGTACCACTTTTAAAATAATTCTTGATTTTTCTCTTTCAATCTACACATCTAATTCATTGCTGAGTCAATTCTAACCTCAGACAGCATAGTTGGATCTTGTCTTTTGAGCTACTGTGGCATTCTTTATCTTTTTAACTTGTGCATTTCAACTCACTGCCATACTCCGGTACTCCCACAATGTCTGTCCCCATCAAACGTCCTCGGTTAAAAGCTGGTTGAATGAATGAGTCTTATCTACTTGCAAATGCAAAGGTTGTTCATATCTCTTGGTCTCTCTTTTTTTATTCCTGTCTCAACCTCCAACCTTGAATTTTCTGGTTCAAGTTTGACGTCCATTCTGGGAGATTGCACAGATTCCTCCAGTACATCATGGGAGTCCCTCCCGTCTCACCCTTTCTCACATGAGCTGGTGTTGTCCTTCCCAGGCCCGCTCGTTGTTCACACTGCTCTCTCTGCGCATCTCTGTCTGTGACACCACAGTTCTCAGTGTCACCTTCCTGAATACATCATGGGAGTTCCTCCCGTCTCACCCTTTCTCACATGAGCTGGTGTTGCTCTTCCCAGACCCGCTCGTTATTCACACTGCTCTCTCTGCGCATCTCTGTCTATGGCACCACAGTTCTCAGTGTCACCTTCCTGAACTCATGTTGCGGTCACCGTCCTGGGACTTCTATCAAATTTCTCACATTTCTCCTTTCTTCCCCCTCCAACTTTCACCTTTTTACCCCAAAACTAGACTAGCCAATCTCCTTTGGTGGCCTAACCAATCGCTGTTATTTTTTCTTCTACTCTTAAACCATCTTATTTGATGTTTACTGTTGACTAATCTTCCCAAAGGTTGGAGTTTATGACTTTATTCTTTAACTGTATGTGCTGTCAATGATTTCCCTTTATAACCACCAGTTAACTTTTGGGATCTTCCATAAAATAATAATAATAGCTATTTTTGGCCAGTGAAATTATGCTTTTTAGTTTTCCAAGTTTTTGACAGTGAATTGTTGATTCACTAAAAACAATTTAGTCTGGGCTAAAGAGGAGCAATGCAATCCAGGTAATGTTTGGACACTGAGGCTTTGAAGACTTGAGGCCTGTGGGAGCAATGACTTATTTACTTATTGAGTAAAAGTTACATAAACCAAGATGAGGAAGAGAATACCAGGCAGAAGAATAGAGTTTGTAAAGAGATGTGACAGAAGGTGTGTTTAGGCATCTTTGACTCATTCTGTAGAGTTGAGGTGAAAAAATACCCGTGGGACAATGCTAGGAGTTGAGGCTGCAGACGTAGGTGGAAACCAATCATGAACTGATTCTCACAGTTGTAAGAGGAGCCAGTGAAGAATTTTATAAGAAATAGCTTGGTTGGAATGGTCTCTGGGAAGGTCACTGAAGTGGCAGTGTGGTAGATTATCTGGGGAAGATGGGGTCAGAGCAGATAATAATAGGTTAAGTTGGGATAACAAGAGGGCTTCCCAGGTGGCTCAGTGGTAAAAAAAAAAAAAAAAAAAAAATCCGCCTGTCAGTGCAGGAGACCTGGATTCAATCCCTGGGTCAGGAAGATCCCCTGGAGTAGGAATTGGCAATCCACTCCAGTATTCTTGTCTGTGAAATGCCATGGACAGAGGAACTTTGTGGGCTACAGTCCATGGGGTCACAAAGAGTTGGACACGACTGAGCGACTGAGCAGGTGCACAGGATAAAGGTTGTTTTCAATGCTGAATTAGTCCCTCTAGAATGTGTGCTTCCTCGGACTTCCCTGGCAGTTCAGGGGTTAAGAATCCATGCTTCCAATGCAGAGGGTGGGGAGCAGGTTTGGCACTTGGTTGGGGAACTAGGATCCAAAAGGTTAAAAAAAAAAAAAAGGTAGAATGTGTGCTTCCTAACATGTTTCTGTTAGTCTGCTAGACAAGTGGATTTTTGGGGCAGGTGGTACCTTGCTGAAAGCTGAGTGCTCTTCTGGCAAGGCCGTTCAGGTCAAAAGAATTGTATGCACTTCTTCAGAAGTGACTCACAAGCTTCTCAGTTGAATTCAGTATCTTTCCTTCAGCAGGACAGTGTTCACATAAATTCCCTTTCCTAGACAGTGTGGCTGTGGCCATCCACAGTTGTCAGAATGGGAGAAAGTAAGCTGTGTGGTCCTCTCTGATTGCCTTGGGGTCAGTGAACTGAGTTCTGATGTTCACTTGGCAGAGGCTACAAACACTTTTTGCAAGTGTGTTTACAGTTTGCTGTCTTACATGCCTGTGTCCCCGTGCTCCTAGGAACAGCATACCAGGAGTCTGAGCACAGCATCTAGCGTGAGACAAGACTCAGTGAGATTTGCTTCTCCTTTGGGGCCCTGATTTTTACCAGAAACAGGACCTGGTTGGAATCAGATCTGCAGAACAATTCCACTGTATCTTTGAGGTTTATTGAATTCCTTGATGACTGGATAAATGAAGAAATCACTCTGTTTCTAGTAAAAAGAATATCATCCAACACATATGGGATGCTTATTTGGGGTCCGGCACTGTCTAAGCCCTTGACTGTGCTAGCTCATCAGACACTCTGAAGCTGGGATCATCATTATCCTCACTCTGTTCATAAGGAAACTGGAATTTGAAGAGGCTAAGTGATTTGCCCTGATGATACAGATAGAAAATGGTAGAGCCGGTATTTGAACCTAGGAAGCTGAATTCCAAAATCTATTTTCTTAACTGTTGTGCTGTATTGAGGATATTTGTACTTTTTTCTGTTGCTACAAGTATCACTGAAGTTTCTAACTGGAAATGAGATGCAATTCCAGTGGACAACAGTCAGCACAGTACATGGATGATGCTTAGACCATTTAGGATAGCGGATGAAAGTCAAATATCTACACCCCCCCTCAGGGAGGAAGACTGCTCAGGTATGGTCATAGTGAGTCACGAGGGCTGTCATGAGCTGGAGAATATATACCTGCTTGTTGATGTGCTCAAGGGATCAACCATGTATAAACGTGTCAGGGTTTTTGTCAACAGGCGCCAGAAATCTAGATTTTAACGTGAAGTGTCCAGTTTCAAACACCACAATGATGTTAATGACCTTGCTCTGTCCATTAATGGTTAAATAGAATTCCAATATAATACAGGCTAGGTTTTCCTTCAGTAATAAGCAAGCCCCCCAAAACTCTGAGCTTGAAACAACTAAAGATAACTTTTAGCTCATGTTACTTGGTCAATGTGGGTCAGCAGGGGTCTCTGCCCTTACATGTCTCAGAGACCCAGTCTGAGGGAGGCTTTATTTGCACACACAGTTTGCATAATAAGTACAGTATCGAGGAGGGGAATGTGTTACTTACACGCTGACCCTTGAGGCTTCTAACAGAAGCGACAGAGACACTTAGACGCATATGTCATTGGCCAAAGATAGTCAGTGATCACACTTAATTTCCAAGGGAGTGGGGAAGTGCAGTCCTCCATGGGCTGAGTACTTATGAATATTCCTAATGGCTACCACAGCTCCATATACTCTGATTTTTCAGGCAGAAATGTTAGAATTTTTTGTAATGTAGAATTCAATTTTCAGAGATCTCAAACAGAGGTTGACTCAAAAAATTATTTGTTTCTTGAAGGATTAAATTTGACTGATCTGGAAAATTCACACTTTGCTTCATCTGGAGTAAAGACCCTTATTTAAACACTGACTTCTACGAACAGATTAAGAAATCATAGGCCCGAACTATGAAATAATCCTTTGCTGAAGTGATGATTTATATATCAGTATTTATTCCCCAAAGCACTGCTCATATAGCTTAAATTTTTATTTATATTATCCCCTATCTTGTGTAACTTGTCTCATCAACTGCACTGCAAAATAGGAATCCCATCTTATTAATTTAGACTCTGTTATGCCTGGCTCTGTACAAATTGGCTATGTGGATGTTAATAAATTTCATTGATGTGTTTATCAATTAGTGATTTTTAAATCATTACAGCTAGCAATCTTGACTTCAGGGGAAGTCACCGAACTTGAAAATACTTCTGGCAATTCTTAAAAAGTTGCTCATCGTTGATTATGATGAGATCTGAGGGCCAATATTCAGTAGTCCCTCAATTTCAAGGGCAGTTTAGGCTTATCCCCTATGAATCACAAGGCAATCAGATATTTTCAGATATTATTTTTCTGTGATGTTTTCACACTTTTTTTTTTGTTTTTTTTTTTGGACTGCAAGATTTGGATGAATTGTAAATTTAAAAATTAAGAAATAAATGTCAGTGCTCAGGAAGGTATTTGAATGCCCAAGATCCTGCAAGGCTCGAAACACCCTTTAAAACAAGCCCATCCTCGCTCCTAAACCCACACCCTTCCTGGATAACCAGATAAACAGCGATCGTCATTCTCATGAAATGCAAAGTGCTCAGGGACTCGCACGTGTAAGGGCCCAGGAACAGTATTTCTACAGTTTAATGGTGGAATTACTCCCCTTGGAGAAAGTTGCTTGAGCACAAGTTATTCATTGATTGAATCTCAACCACGCAAGTATGGTTCCAGGCTTTGCTGTGAGTTCCTTAGACTAGAAGCCTGCCGTCATTCTTTGCCTCTTGCTCATATTTCCCCTGTCTGTAATTAACTACTGAGTTGTGAAGTCATATTCACTAAAATCTTTCTCTGTTGCAGCTCCTCTCCATCCCCACTGCCATCCTTGTTCAGGTCCTGAGGTCACATACCAGGACACCTACAACAGCCTTCTGATTTGCTCCCCACTTGATCTACTCAAAAACACCCTCTAACCCAGAGTAGTCTGGCTAAGGCACAAGCCATAAGCATCTTTTCGGAGAAGGCAATATCAACCCACTCCAGTACTCTTGCCTGGAAAATCCCATGGACAGACTAGCCTGGTAGGCTGCAGTCCATGGGGTCGCTAAGAGTCGGACACGACTGAACAACTTCACTTTCACTTTTCACTTTCATGCATTGGAGAAGGAAATGGCAACCTACTCCAGTGTTCTTGCCTGGAGAATCCCAGGGATGGGGCAGACTGGTCGGCTGCTGTCTATGGGGTCGCACAGAGTCAGACACGACTGAAGTGACTTAGCAGCAGCAAGTGTCTTTTAATTTCATGACTGCAGTCACCATCTGCAGTGATTTCCGAGCCCCCCAAAATAAAGTCTGCCACTGTTTCCACTGTTTTCCCATCTATTTGCCATGAAGTGATGAGGCCAGATGCAATGACCTTAGTTTTCTGAATGTTGAGCTTTTATACTCTCCTCTTTCACTTTCATCAAGAGGCTCTTTAGTTCTTCTTCCCTTTCTGCCATAAGGGTGGTGTCATCTGTATATCTGAGGTTATTGATATTTCTCCTGGCAATTTTGATTCCAGCTTGTGCTTCATCCAGCCCAGCATTTCTCACGATGTACTCTGCATATAAGTTAAATAAGCAGGGTGACAATATACAGCCTTGACATATTCCTTTTCCTATTTGGAACCAGTCTGTTGTTCCAGGTCCAGTTCTAACTGTTGCTTCCTGACCTGCATACAGATTTCTCAAGAGGCAGGTCAGGTGGGCTGGTATTCCCATCTCTTTCAGAATTTTCCTGTTTATTGTGATCCACACAGTCAAAGGCTTTGGCATAGTCAGTAAAGCAGAAATAGATGTTTTTCTGGAACTCTCTTGCTTTTTCCTTGATCCAGTGGATGTTGGCAATTTGATCTCTGGTTCCTTTGCGTTTTCTAAATCCAGCTTAAACATCTGGAAGTTCATGGTTCACGTATTGTTGAAGTCTGACTTGGAGAATTTTGAGCATTATTTTACTAGCATGTGAGATAAGTGCAACTGTGCAGCAGTTTGAACATTCTTTGTCATTGCCTTTCTTTGGGACTGGAATGAAAACTGACCTAACGACCTAGACGTTTTCAACTGCATATGCTAAAAGAACCAGCTTTGCAGTTTCCAAGGGAAAAAAAAAGTTTCATTTTAACCAATTTTCTCTGAAGTCCAAGGAACATCATGGCCATCCTGCATCAAAAAGTCATCTCTCCTTTATGTAGTCATAGTTTCATGCCTAAATTATAGACCAAATAGTGCTCAAATTGACTCTGATATCAGGGGCAGATCAGCTGATAAAAAGCTTGGATTGTCCCTCTGGAGGGAAGTGAGACCTTGGTCCCATCAGAAGATGAGGGGTTAAGAGAATTTGTAGGAGTGGGGAAAGCTTGGTCCATCCTACATGTACCATAATCATAAATAATGCTTATTTACTCTACTGAAGTAAAAAAAAAATTATAAAAACAAATATAAATCACTTAAAGGTAAAGAAATAATCTGTGATCGAAAGCTGCATTCTAAGAAAAGTGTGTTCTCTTAACCTAGAGAGTAGATTAAATTCCAGTCTCGTACCAGCTTACCAGATAATAAACAAACAAACAAAATACATCTTGAAGTAGCAGTATTTTTGCAAAGGCATCAGTGTGAAACCATAGAAGGTATGTTTAAAATCTGATTAAATTGAAATTGACAAAGTAATCTGGTCATTGCTGTGATTTGAAACACTTTAATATGGTAACTCGAATTTGACAGCATTTTATCAGAACATATCAGATTTTCATGAATGTCACATAATTTCTAGGATATCTATATTAGTAACATCAACCATACAATATAACTTGAGAAGATTCAATCACTCCTTCTGACAACTCTTCCCATGTAGTTTAACATGCCAAATGAACACAGGTTGTTTAATATCTCTCTTTGGGAGGTCTCAGGGGCCCTCTGAAGCATCCCAAAGTTAGCCAGAAGTCAATTATTTAGGAAGGTTTGTTCATAAATATCTAAAGGGTTTATAACAGTCAGGTAGGCTGTGAAACAACACTTATCCAGTTAGCCAAAGTTAACAAAAGATTTCAAAGGTAAACCTAGGACGGATCATTTAGGAGGTAAAGAAACTTAAAATCCATTAGCAAAGGCAGTTCAACATCTCAAGAAAGCTTGTACTAGGCACAAAACTCTTTTCTGGGGGTCCACTTTCCATAAAACCTCCTTATCCCTTTCTGTACCCATTCCTTTGCTTCCCCCATCCTGAAACTGCCACCTGTAAGTCAGAACTACTTCGTTTTCCTTCATAAAATGCAATGTCATTCCTCGTACCTTCTTTAATAACAAGACATACATTTTCCTTAAGCAACCAAGAAGTGACTTTTATATTGGCATTGTATAGATTGGTGAACATACGTATCAGGGATACTATCTAAAAAAAAAAAATTGCTTTCTTATAGTGAACATCTTAGGATGGCACCAGACACTATTCATGGATAGTCAAAATCTCTTTAGTTTCTGTGTAAGAGGAAGGTCCTGTCAATTAGTGAATGTTTCAGAACCTTAATTTATTTGGAAATGACCTAGCTATTCAATACACTGTCATCACTTAGTTTAGCACAACGATAGAAATTCAGGTAACCAAAATCTGGAGAAACTACTGTCAGCTCAGTTCAGTTCAGTTCAGTTGCTCAGTGGTGTCTGACTCTTTGCGACCCCACGGACTGCAGGATGCCAGGCTTCCATGTCCATCAGCAACTCCCGGGGCTTGCTCAAACTCAAGTCCATGAGTCAGTGATGCCATCCAGCATCTTATCCTCTGTCGTCCCCTTCTCCTCTGCCTTCAATCGAGACTATTACAGACAGATATTTTAAAGTATAATTATTTTTAATAGTTTATCTAAAAGCTCATCGCATTTACATTTTTAGGAGTTTTTTTTTTTTGTTTTTAGAGGTACTTTCTTTGTTGACAAGTTTGTGACAGATATAACAATATAGCAATATTTAACTTATAATAAACCTAGGCACTTTGAAAATTTTATGCTCAATGTTAATGACTCGTAGACATGTCTATATTAGAGTAGTGAAAAAAAAGAAATACTAGATATTTAATATTGACTATTTCCCAGTTCACATGAATCCAAAATTCATTTAGGTCAATATTTTCTTGTATTTAGAACTGTTTGGTTTGTAAGGGCTTCCTTTTCTTTAGATTATTTAAATAAGAACTCACAACTTCAGCAATATTATAAAAAAACAGACGACTCACACTGAGACATACATAAATCCACACAGACAGAGATCTAGTTTTCCGCCTAAGATTTAAAATATCTCTTTGACCTCCTTTTTTGGGGATGGGGTTTGAAGTTTTCATTTTCCCAAGGCTGAGGTCTCAGGCAAAGTGGGCAGTGTTTTTCAAGGAAAGGATTAACTTCAAGCTTTGCCCTAGGCAGGCCTTTTTTAACAAGCTAATTGTTTTTAATTGCATGTGCAAAAGAACCAGCTTCACAGTTTCCAAGAAAAAATTTTATTTTAACCAGTTTTCTCTGGTTCTATAGAATATCATGGCCGTCCTAGGTCAGGTCATCTTTCCTTTCTGTAGTCATAGTTTTATCCCTGAATTATAGACAGATCAGCTGACAAGTTTTCCATAGTTGAACCTGCGGAAGGATCATTAACGTGGTCGGTTCCGAGAGAGGCGCGGTGGTCTCGCCTCGCCCTGCCCGTCTCCTGAGCCTCTCCTCCACCCCGGCGGCGCCGGATGGGAAGGTAAGGGAGGGAAAGACGTCTGGAAGGCGGCGCGCCCCGGGCGGGCGGTCGGGTCCGGTGGCCTTTCCGGAGGTAGGGGAAGAGGGGCCGCGCGAGAAGGTGGGGGGCGGCGTGCAGAGTGGCGGCTCTCCTCCGCCTTCCCGCCCGCCCCTCCATCCTCGGCCGGGCGTCCCGCCACCCTTGCCCCGCTCCGGGTGGCGTCTTCTCCGGTGTCCCTCTTTCCCCGACCTCCCCGCCACGTTCCCTCGAGGTTGGGTCCGAGGGTTGCGGGAGGCGGGGGGGCGGGGGTGCTCAGCGCGCCCCCACCCCACCCCACCCCACCCCACGCACCTTTGCCCGTGGCGCCGGCCACGACTGCCTTCCCCCCGGCCGCGGACCGCACGGTGCGGATCCTCCGGTCGCGTCTCGCGGGCTGTGCGGCCTGACGGGTGGCGGCTCCCCGCTGCGGGTCCGCGTGCCTGCCGGTCGCCTCCCGCCGCTGGCCCTGGACCGAGTGCCTGGACCGAGGACCTGGTGCCTCGGCTGGTCGTCGGTCGCCCGCTGCTCGTCGCCAGGCGCCTCCCCATGCCCTCCGAGCCTCGCGGCTTGCTCCCAACCCCCACTCCCCACGCCTACCGCGGCTGTATTGTCCGGTTCTCTCGCCCTCTCTCCTCTGTCGTGTCCCCTGCCCACTTGGCGCCACGCTTCCCGTCTTGGTGGTGGGGGGAGAAGGGTGCCTGGGACGCGGGCGCGGGTAGGGGCCCCGGTGGTTGAGGGGAGAGGACGGGGTCCGGTGGTGCGGCCGTACGGGTGTGCGAGGTGGTGGGGGAGGGCTCTGCCCCGTTTCAGGGGGGGGATGTGGGGGTGGTCGTCTGGCGTCGACGGGGACCTCCGGGCGGCGGTCGACCGGCTCACGGCGGGGTCCCCCATGCGTTATGGGCCGGCAGCGCCGAGGCCCGCGGGGGGGGACGCGGTGGTGGTCGACGTCCCGGCAGTGGCCCGCGGGGCGCGCCTCCCCCTGTCCAGGTACCTAGCGTGGGGCTTCCCTGGTGGCTCGGATGGTAAAGCGTCTGCCTGCAGTTGCAGAAGACCCCGGTTCGATTCCTGGGTTGGGAAGATCCCCTGGAGAAGGAAATGACAACCCACTCCAGTACTCTTGCCTGGAAAATTCCATGGAGGAAGGAGCCCGGTAGGCTACAGTCCATGGGGTCACAAAGAGTCGGACACGACCGAGCGTCTTCACTTCACAGCTGATAAAAAGGTTGGGTTGTCTGGGTGGGGTGGATTTGCTCCTGGATGGATTTCACCTGGCGGCAGTAGGGAGGCCCGCAGACCTCTCCTGGAAGTGGGCGTATGGGCGGAGCACACCTGGCCCGCGTCGGGGGTGGAGCGCGCCTCCTCTGAGGTCCTAGGCAGTGGGTCCCAGGTCTCAGGGGTCTTCATTGCAACTGGGAATGCCCATTTCGTGGGCTCCTGGATCCCCATCTATCAGCATCCAGTGAGCGGAGCGGAGGGGTACGGACCACAGGTAAGGGAACTGGGACTCAGTGGCGTAGGGTGGAGCAGGGAACCACGTATTCCGCCCTCTCTGTTGGCATAGTCTCGGAGCCCCCCAACCTGGAGGTCGCAGAAAGGCCTCGCCATTGGGGTCAAGGCCTTTACCACTTTACCCCTTGGCATAAAGCTCAGACCCACGCCGTTTTCCCAAGCAGCGAGGTCCCCAGGAAGTCCAGGCGATTTATCCTGTCCTGATTGCTGGGACTCCACAATCTGTACTCTGGCCGGCTGGCCCAGCCCTGCTACTGGCAGTTTGCAGCCCAGCGGGCCCTTAATCACCTGCAAGGTGCACGGATTTAAAAACCTGGTGGCTACCCAGGCAGAAAAGAAGGGAGGAGGGCACCTTGCTGCCCTTTCATGGTGGAATCTGTGGCTGTCCTGCTGAGAGGGGGCCTTTCCATGGGGACCCTGTGCAATAAGTGTGGTGTTTTGGAACTGAATAATTAGAACGTGTAAAATTTTTAAATTATGTGCTGCTTTAATTAAAAAAAAAAATCCAAGTTTTTTGCAAATTGAGGTCTAAAAATTGAAGGCCTATTTTCCTTCCACTGTGGCATGCTATGAAGAAAAGTGCGTTTTTTTTTTTTTTTAAAGAAAAGAGTCAGAAAAGTGAGTGAAACAGAAAACCTAGAGGTGCCCCTGTAGTTTGGCGAAGGCCTTAGGAGGTCACTTGTAAATGCTGCTGGCTGTTGGGAGGCAGTCTCTTGTGACCGATGGGCACAGAGCTCTGCAGGCTTGTCCTTTGCATGGATGTTCTTGTTTGTGGAAATCCAGCCCAGAGCCATCTCCTGATGTGTAATAATTTCCCAGACTAGACCCCTAGGCAAATCCCACAGGGCCAGAGGCTCCTTCCTTCATTGTATTTGTCTGTTTGACTGAAAAGCAGCAATGACATATTTTTCTTTAAATCTGGTCTATCATCCAGGCCTTGGAGTAATATTTCCCATCCCTCTCAATAGGCTTGTGTTCCAGGAATGAATTATAGTCAGTGGTCCATGATTTTACAGATGAGGAAACTGAGACCCAGAGAGGCTGGAGGACTGTCCAAGGGAGAATGGGATATCCTTCCAGGAACCCTGGCTCCTGGGTTTTTAATGAGCTTCCTACCCAGCCTGGTCATTAATTGGCAAGTGTTGACATTGAGAATAAACTATGGGTGGAAGTGTAAAAGGCTTTTTTGAAGAATGTGCCTACCAGCTGTGCATCTTATGGAGTATTTTCATTATACTCCCCAACCCTTGGAAAGTGGTGGGCACAGGGCAGATGCTTCATGATTTTTATTGAATAAGTTCAATTTCACACAATTATATCCATAGTGTCAGCAACACTATGAGGTATATTAGAACAGTGATCATCACAGTTGGTACTTCACGGATCAGTAAAGAAAGAAAACTTTTTCTTAGGAAAACTGTAAAAGAATTGCTAAGTTTTAAGTTTATCCCACAAGGATATTAAAAAAAAATGAACCAGATCTCTCCGATCATCACCAAGGCTATCGGAGGTCTGTTGAGGACCCCATGCAAGGGAGGTTCTACCTCTTGGGACACCCCTGCTTCAGCATCTCCCTAAGCCAGCAACCTGGGACAGCTGAGTACACTTGAAGTTCCTTCCTTGACCTTGGGAGTTTCTTAGGAAGACAGTTTTTTGACAGACAAGGGAGGTTTTGGGATATTTCAAGTGCAGTCCATTTATTGTGCACTCTATTTCTCTTTCTGTTCTCTGGTGGCTCAGTTGGTAAAGAGTCTGCCTGCAATGCGGGAGACCCGGGTTCAGTCCCTGGATCGGGAAGATCTCCTGGAGAAGGAAATGACAGCCCACTCCAGTATTCTTGCCTGAAGAATTCAATGGACTGAGGAGTCTTGTGGGCTACAGTCGGTAGGGTCACAAAGGGTTGGACACGGCTGAGTGACGAAACACTTATTTCTATTATTATTTCATCAGCTCCACCTCTGATCATCAGGCATTAGATCCTAGAGGTTGGCCCCTGCTTTAGTTCCCTCTTTCATCTTCTACACAGCTCCAGCCTGCTTCCTCCTCCTCTTCCACCTGCAGAACTACCTGCTGGGCTTCTCTGAATGTGACTAAGAGTCTCCTTCCCTCACTTCCTTTGCTCTGAGTCCCTTCTCCTAACTGGGTTTCCCTGATCTCCATTTAGGCGCTTTTGCCCCGGGTGGTGCTAGTGGTAAAGAACCTACCTGCCAGTGCAGGAATTCTATCCGTGGATTGGGAAGATCCCCTGGAGGAGGGTCCGGCAACCCAGTCCAGTATTCTTGCCTGGAAAATTCCCATGGACAGAGGAGCCTGATGGGCTCTGACAGTCAGATGTGACTGAAGCAACTTAGTGCAGCATACCAGAGGACCTTTGAGCTGCAGACTCGTGATTGTTTTGGCTCCTTGGAGTCCCTTGTCATTCCATGTGTATGTCAGGGTCAGCTTGTGTATTGCTTCCTAAAGGCCCCAAGAGGGTAACAGGCAGGACTGCCAGGGGTCTCCGGACAGAGAAAATGGGCTGTAAGTGTGAGACTTTTTTTTTTTTTTTTATCTCTCTCTTAAGAGGCAGGAGGAAACAAACTAGTGTTACATTTTTTCCCCTTCTTGATGCAAATTTAAAAGGAGGTTTCTCTTAAAATTCTGTGTTGCCATGACGACTCCTGGCTCCACCTGAATTAGCTGCTGCTGCTGCTAAGTCACTTCAGTGTCCGACTCTATGTGACCCCATAGACGGCAGCCCACCAGGCTCTCCCATCCCTGGGATTCTCCAGGCAAGAACACTGGAGTGGATTGCCATTTCCTTCTCCAATGCATGAAAGTGAAAAGTGAAAGTGAAGTCACTCAGTCGTGTCTGACTCTTCGAGACCCCATGGACTGCAGCCCACCAGGCTCCTCCGTCCATGGGATTTTCCAGGCAGGAGTACTGGAGTGGGGTGCCATTGCCTTCTCTGCCACCTGAATTTAACTTGTCTCAGACCTTGAGCTAAGCAATGCATTTTTCTTATGGAGATGTTTGTCTTAAGCTATGTTAATGTACTATGTATTTACCCTAGACTCTGTCTTCAAGTTGGTTCCTCCTAAAGGCTCAGAACCGACTTGACAAACCAGTATGTTTTACTCATACCTTGTTCTCCTAATCTATGTTCATGAAACTATATATTTGCTTGGAAATCTGCCTTTTTTCAAGATTCATGTCAATCATTTTATGGCCAGGGATGACTCACCTGCTGCCAATGTTATCTCAATGCATGTTGTGGGTGAGGGGCCTGGTGCCATTCTCTGAGACATTGCCTTTCTTTAGTTAGCAGACTGCTAGTGGCTGTATAACATCTGGCTAAAGACTAGCAGGGGGTACTCTTTCTGCCCCCTTCTGATGTCTATGTCAGCAGCTTTCTCTATCTCTTTTATACTTTAATAAAACTACAACACAAAAGCTGTGAGCGATCAAGCTTCATCACTGGCCCTGGATTGAATGCTTCTCCTCTGGAGGCCAAGAATCCTGGCATCATTTGTGGTTTAGCATCAACTCAGTCTTTTGTAATTCAGATTGAATGTTCATTTCAGATTGAAGATGCATTCCATGGTATTGCCATTCTAAGTCTTTCCATCACTATGGAATATGTGTGCATGTATTTAGGATATTTTTCAGCAATCGTGTAGAATTTCCAGTGTGCCAGTCTTGTCATCCTCATTACATCCATGGCAAAATATTTTATTAATGTTGACATTATTGAAAGGGAATTGTTTTTTTAAATTCATTTTCAGATTGTTATTTGCTAGTGTATACAGATAAAACTGTGTAATCATTCATTTTTATCAGTTTGGACAGCTTGATAGTTGTCTTTACTTTCTCATAAACTAAGATTACCCTGGCTCATATATTTACTGTCTCACCCCTAGTCTCAGTCATTTCTTCAAAGAACTTTTGTCCTTTTATTATTTCTTTACCATTAAGTTAGTTTTGACTGTGCGGGGGCTTTGTTGCTAGATGTCTGGTTGTAGTGAGCAGAGGCTGCCCTCTAGGTGCTGTGCCATGGCTTCTCATTGCAGCGCTTTCTGTGGTTGCGGAACTTGGGCTCTGGAGCGTGCAAGCCTCAATAGTTGTATGGGGGCTTAGTTGCCCCTGGGCATGTGGACTCTTCTAGGACCAGGGATTGAACCCGTGTTCCCTGCATTGGTAGGCTGATTCTTTACCACTGGGTCAACAGGGACATTTCCTGTTCCTTTTTATTAGAGAATGATATTTACAACATACATGTAGGAGCTAAATATGTTCAGCTAATACATGGAAATATATACATGAATTCTAGCTTACCTTTTTCCCCCCCAGCTTACCTTTGAACATATTCAGTTAAAGGTAATTTGTGATGATGTCTCCAACCTGATCCACCATGACATGGATACTGTAGCCTTTCCTTTTGTTTATCTGTAACTTCCCACTCCAGTGGTAAGATACCTGGCTTCCACCACTTGTCATGTGTAGAATTCAGTGCATGTCCCATGTGGTTACTGAAAGAACTGTCAGACTGTCTTCCAAAGGGGGCTGTGCATGCATTCCACCAGTATCTCGAGTATGTTTTTGTCTGATAGTTTACTATCAGTAGACCCTCCGTGGCCCGGTGTCTATTTCAGTCTTTACCAGTTATGAATGGGCTTGTTTGCTCTAGCGTTCTTGGACAATTTGAGTGCAGATTCTTTGTCAGACATGCATTTTTTTTTTTTAGGAAAACGATTGTATTTATTTTTGGCTGTGCTGGGTCTTCGTGTGTGGGCTTTTCCCTAGTTTGGGTGAGCGTGGGCCATAACTAGTGGTGTGCGGGCTTCTCACTGCAGCGGCTCCTCTCGTTGTGGGGCACAGGCTCACGGGCTTCAGGAGTTGCAATATGTCAGCTCGGTGTTGTGGCTTCCAGGCTCCAGAGCACAGGCTCCGCAGTTGTGGCACACGGGCTCCATAGCATGTGGGATCTTCCCACCCCAGGGATCACACCTGCATCTCCAGCACTGGCAGGCGGATTCTTTACGACGGAGCCACCAGGGCATATTTTAGATTCTAGTTTTCCACACATGTATCTGGTGAAAGAGGCCGGGATCAAGAGGCCTGGCACCTGGGAATCCTCAGCCACAGTTCTGGCTGTGCCATCAAAAGCTCTGGGGCCTTTGGCGAGCGCCTCAACTTCCCTGGGACTGTTTCCTCCCCTCAGAAATGCCCTGCTGTGGGACTGTAGCCCACCAAGCTCCTCTGTCCCTGGGATTTCTGAGGCCAGAATGCTGGAGGGGCTGCCATTTCCTTCTCTACAAGATAACATTTTGAAGGTATTTTCTCCTGGATTGTGGTTTTGATGAAGGAAAGGGGATCCCTTCCAGGGCTTGAGAGAGGGCTCTTGTCTGACACTTGGAAATGAATTGTCCGAGGAGAGGAGTGCTGTCCAAGTGAGAGGCTTTACTGGGAAGGGCTGCTGGGATGGAGGGCAGGAGGGTGAGGGAAACGGAGAGAACTGCTCTGCCACGTGCCTCATAGTCTCAGGGTTTATGGTCATTGGACTCGTTTTTGGCTTGTCTCTTGCAAGTCATTCTGAATTGGGATCCTTCCTGGGGGCACATACATCACTTAGTGGAGATGGATTCCAGCGAGGAGGATCCTGGGAGGTTGGTAGGACCTCTGGACTGGAGTCTCCCGTCTCCTTTTGACCTCTCCAGAATTCTGGTTGGTGGTAGCTTGTTAGTTCCTTGTTCCTTACCAGGACCTCCTGTTGTAAGATCATTACTGCAAGTGTTTTCTCTTCTCTGTTGCTTGGCGAGGGTGGGTGGTCAGTGGTTCATTTAACAGTTTGTCTTTTGGTTCTCTCGAGTAAGGTCCTCCACAGAGTAAATGTATAAAATTATAAAAGTCAATGTTTTAAATAATTTATATTAATAATTGGTAAATTGGCTTTTTTGTTGTGTGTTGGAACTGATCACCAGACCAAAGGTCATGTAGATCTTTTGTTGTTTTCTAATATTTTTATAGCTTTTTAAATGGGATTACGGTGTTGCAAAGTTTGTATTTATGTTCATTTTATTCCATATGTTTTTTTTAACATTTATTTTTAGTTGATTGATCATTGCTTTACAATATTGGTTTGATTGGTCATACATCAACATGAATTAACCGTAGGGGTATGTGTGGCCTCCCACTCTTGAATCTCCCTCCCACGTCCCGCCCATTCCCACCTCTCTGGGCTATCAGAGAGCCCCAGTTTGAGTTCCCTGAGGCAGACAGCAAATTCCCAGCTTAGGTTGGTGTGCATGCATCCGTGCTGCTCTCCCCATTCATCTCACCCTCTCCCTCTTGTTCCCCACCCTTGTCCGTAAGTCTGTTCTCTATGTCTGCATCTCCACTGCTGCTACGTGAACAGATTCGTCAGGACCATCATTCTAGAGTCCAGGTTTTTTTCTTTCTGACTGACTTCCCTGTTTCATACGCTCTAGGTTCATCCACTTCATTAGCAGTGCCTCAAATGTGATCCTTTTTATGGCCGCATTCCATGCAGGCTCTGACTGTTCCTTACCGTGTTTTGAGGAGGGTCGTGGAGCTATTCCGCTCCATTTGGGTTTGGGCTTCCAGTCTGAGCGCTCCCGCAGAGCTGCTTCTGCCGTCTGGGCTGTGTGAGCGCGGGGCTGCCCGCTCTTGTCCGGCGGCCCGCAGGGGGCGCCAAAGCCCCCTCTGGCCCGCGGGCGCAGCACGCTCTGCCCTCAGATTGGGCTCGGTGACCAGCTGGCGGGAGCTTTCTCTCCTCAGGGCCGTCAGAGCTCGGGCTTCTGGAAACGGGGCTGCGTCCAGGCTGAGAGGAGCGGGCTTGCCTCAGTGCCCCAGCAGGGAGGCGCTGCAGGAGGGAAAGATGAGGACAAAGTAGACGTTTCCTGTGTCCAGCTGAGCGCTGATGGGAGGTCCATCTCAGAGGACTCGGGGCGCAGGGGGAGAGCTCCATGTGCAAAACGGCGGGTTTTCGGTTAGATTTCTGTTAGATGATCTGGAGGATGACCAGTGATGTTGTTCAGTGCAGGTGGCCAGTTTTGCTGTCACTGTTTCTTGAGAAGACTGTCCTTTCCTCTTCGCTCGTTCCGGTTTGATGTTCATGAACTGACCGCGTACATGTGGCTTCACTCCTGGGCTCTCTATGCCTTCCGCGAGTCCACGTGTCTGTGTTCGTGCCAGTTCCTCACTGTGGTGCTTCCTACCGCTCTGTGATGTAGTTTGAAGTCGGAGAGGAAGATGCGTCCATCTGTGTTCTTCTTTCTCAGAGTCTTTTTGGCTGTTTAAGGTCCTGTTCAATATTAGCAGCCTAATATTAGGAATATTTCTATTTGTGAAAAATGCCATTGAATATTATTCTGTGATTGCAGTCAGTGTATTTGTTGATGGCTTTGGATGGAGTGGACATTTTACTTCCTCATTGTTCCAGTGCATGAGCGTGGAATAGTTTTCTGTTTATTTGTGTTTTCTTTGGTTTCTTTATCATTGCTTTCTAGTTTTCTGACTACTGGTCTTTTATGTCCTTGGTTAAGTTTGTTGCTAGATGCTTTATTCTTTTTGATGCAGTTATAAGTGGGATTTTCTTAATTTTTGTTTCTGATTATTATTAGTGTATAGAAATGCAACTGATTTTTGTATATTGATTGGGATTGTAGATTGTAGTATTTGATATGATTGTAAATTGATCTGAAATGATTCAGTTTTACTGAATGTAGTCTAAAAACTTTTTGTGAAGTGATGTGGAAATTTTTATTTGTAAAATCTGTTTCTCCTGCAATAGGTCATCCAGAGGACTCAAGACATGGTGGTTACTAATAGACTTCCCACAGTCCTTCTTCATTCCATGTGGACTCCTTCAAGGGCGGTGAGCATCACAGCTTCCCTTGAACTTTGTCTGGGTAAGTCTTGGCCTGTATAAGAAACTTTCGTGCCTGTCTAATCTGATTTTCTTTTGTGGTATTGACATGATTGTTTTGAAACATAATTTACTTTCCAGTAATTTAAAATGTACAGACAGAATACTCCTAGCAATGGGAAAAAGTACTCACATTTGCCACATCATCTAAAATACTCTTATGTGTTTTATCCAAAATGGGTGCATTCTCCTGCAGAACCAGCACATAACCTCCAAAATCAGGAAATCATGTGGTTTCTACATTATAATGTAATCCACAGCCCGACTTCCACTTTCAGCAATCGTTCAATTGTATGAATATATCTTTTTTTCCATCTTCCTCCTTTTTTCTTTTTTAGAGTGTTACTGAGATTTTCAGTTATTTGGACACACTTGATGGATTTAAAGCACACATGGTGAATATGGGATCTGGGTGGCCTTTTCTATATGTATTTTTTTTCACTAAAGATGGTTTTAATGTTTATTCATGATGTAACATGTATGAATACTGCATTCTTTTTTTCCCTCATAGTAATTAAAAATAAATAACATGCTATTTACCATTTAGATATTTGTAAGCATACAGTGTTGTAGCAAACAACCTTTACTTGTTTTGCAAACCAGTTTAATAATGTGTACCTTGTGCGTGCTTTGGAGAAACTCAGGAAACTGAGTCAGTGACTGAAATGGCCCAAGATATCACCTTAGATACCATCTTCTAAAAACAAAACAGGGCCTTCCTGGTGGTCCAGTGGCTAAGACTGGACACTCCCAAAGAAGGAGGCCCAGGTTCAATCCCTGATCAGAGAACTAGATCTCCCATGCCACAACGAAGAGTTTGCATGCTGTAGCTAAATATCTGGCTTGCCTCAACGAAGGTCGACCTGGCACAGCCAAATAAAAAAACAAATATTAAAAAAAAGTAAAACCAAAGGAAGGGAAGGGTATGGTTGTTGTACAGATTTATGTCTTAGCTTTTCATATTGATAAAAAAAAGAGTTTCGCAAGACTGTCATCCTTTTGTCTGGTATATATCCAGGATTCCTTTGAAATGAGATTTCTCTGGTAAATGTGACTCACAGAAGAGCCATCTTGAACTTGGGTTTCAGAGATGATTATGTGTCCTCTTAAAAAAAAAGTTACTTAGGTCCAACAAATTCTCATGCTGAAGCAGTATGTATTGGGGTAGCATTTGCTCCCCTTCACTTTGGATGTATCCCAATTTGTTTACACAGTCATCTACCGAAGACATCCTGATATTTGAAAGTTTTTAGCTGTTACAAGTAGAGCTGCTGTGTGTAATTGTGTGATAGTTTTTGTCTGTGTGACTTTTTCAAAGCTGTTTACCAAGTACTAGATGTGTAGTGTTCAGGTCACAGGTGAGCCTTGTTTAGCTCTGGAAAAATCCAGCTAAGTTTCTCTGGCATGTGGGATCTTCCTGGGTAAGGGATTAAGCTTAAGTCTCTTGCATTGTCAGGCAGAGTCTCTACCCCTGAGTCACCAGAAAAGTGCCCCCCCCCCCCTTTTTTGAGTTTACTGGATCTAATAGGTGTGCAGTGCTACCTCACTGTTGTTTTAGTTTGTAATTTCCTAATGACATATGATTTTGAGTATTTTTGATATGGTTATTTACTATCTGTATATTTCCTTTGGCCAGGTGTTCAGATTTATACATTTTTAATGAGATTGTTTGTTCCTGATTTTTTGGTATAGTTGGAGTACAATCCTTTATCGGATAGGTATTTTGTAAATATATTTTTCTGTGGCTTGTGTTTAAGTTTTGTGAATAAGGTTTTTCACAGTTTAAATTTCTAATTTTATAAAGTTCATGTTATATATGTTTTATATCCTTTTTTGGATAGACTTTAGTGTTTTTTCTTTTTGTTGTTGTTGTTAAATTTCATAAGCAAAACTGAAGTATTCTAGATACAGTTTTAAGCAAAGCTGAGGTATCATAGATACAGTTTTGCTTTTTGTCTATCGAGAAGTTTGAGTGAGGTTGGTGTAAATTGTAAAATTATGTCTACATTCATTTGATTGGATATGGCTTCGAATTATTTGTATAATTGGTTTTGGAAATGTCATGGGAAGTCAGTTTCCCCAAGGGAAACTGGATGGGGTCCATGAAACATGAACAGTCTTCGATCCCTGGGAATCACTTTCTGCTTTTTCTGGGCTTGGATTTGACTTGTTTGGATATCTCATACTAGTGGAATCACAGAATGTTTGTTCTTTTTTGGTCTGGTTTATTTCACTTAATATAATGATGATAAGTTTTGTCCACATTGTAGCACTGTCCGAATTACCAACTTCTAAGGGTGGAATCATATTCCATTGTGTGTATACCACAGTTTGTTTATGGAATTGGCTGCCATGGACACTTAGATTGCTTCTGTTTCTTGGCCAGTGTGAATCATGCTGTTGTGACTATGACTGCAGAAATATGCATTTTCTCAGCCCCTTTTCCCAAACCTTTTGGGTACATAGCATGAATTAGACTTGAACTATGTATTTATTCCATGTGTTAGTTTTGGAGTAGTTTCTGTAATGTCTTGCACAGTGGCCGAGCCATTTCAGTTTACTTTTTTGTACGGTAGACTACTGTTCAAGCTTTTGAATATACCCTGTGCTGCGTATTCATTCACCCACCGATGGACACTTGAATGGGTTCTACCTTTGGGCTATTGTGATTAATGTCACTATGAATATTTGTGTACCAGTTTTTGTTTGAATTATTCACAAATACATAGTACTATATATGAAAGAAACCACAAGGACCTACTGTACAGTTTAGGAAACTGTATTGCATATCTTATGATAATGTATAATGGAATAGAATCTCAAAAGGAATATATGAAAAAGACATAATAGTCCTGATAATTATTGTGCCAGCACTATGAGTTATCATAGCACTACTCAATGTACATTTGTACATGCCACTAAAATATTCACATCTGTAAGTATATTTCACTGATTGATTATATAAAAAATTGAGAATTCAAACAGAGAATAAACTTCCTGTTATTGCTCATCATCATTTATGCACTATTCCTACCTGTAACACTCATTGTATAAATGCTGGACTAGGAATTCACATTAGGGTAAACCAAGAGATTGTGAAGGTGTAAGGAAGTATAACTTATTTAATTCCTTAACGAAGGATTATAGAACTCTATGTACATGAAGTGAATGTAAGTCAAATAGTTTAATTGAGCCACATTCTTACTAGAGTGATGAGCTTCCACCCCACCCAATGTTAGTTCACAATTAAATCCTGCAGTCATCTGGCCTCAGTGTCTGCTTCCTGCCATCCAGAAAGAAAAGGTGAGGAAGTCCCGACAAAATCATTGTTTTTCTTTTTTTTGATCTGTATTTCATCACAGGGCTTGGCAAAAAGAGAGCCTAACCTGTGTTTAGAGTTCCACCCCAAGGCTTGCTCTGGCATGTTACATGTGTTGACAAACTGCTGATTGTTTCCAACAAAGGACAATGATCTGCACTTCACTATCTGTTGCTTGAGCTGGAATAGTAGGCATCCCTTTAAGTTCAGTCCTTCATGCTGAAGTAGGCATACCTGAAGCAGTAGCATAAGAGGAACACGTTTATCATGTAGACCTCGCATCCCATGAATTTGTAATAATTTTTCAGTTATACCCATCATCATTGGAGGAACTGGCTTGTCCCAGTAATAACTGGAGTACCCAGTATAACAGTTCCTTGACTTATGAGTACTTCTTCCAATGTTCTTTCTCCTACTTCGGTCATGAACAGTAGAAGTTGATGGCAGCGGTTACTGAAATGTATATTGATTCCTAGGTGGTCCAGTTGGTAAATAATCTGCCTACCAGTGCAGGAGATGGGAGTGATGTGGGTTTGATCCCTGCATCAGGAAGATAACAATTCATACACTCGTTTTACGTGAACAAGTTGGATACTCATGAGTTTTTTCCTTCTGTATACAGAAAAACAAATGCTGTTTAAGGACACTGAGAGAACCCTCATGTTGAAAATCAGATCTGTATTGTGAGCAATGCTTAGAAATCCATGAGTTGAAGCATAGTATTATGCCTATCATCCTTGTAGTTCCCTCAGTGAAATATTTTGAGAAAAGCTCTTCATTCATGGTATAGATTCATGAAGAAGCTAAATAACAATAATCCTTTATGTTGACAACTGTGAATTTAAATCTCCTGTGAATCATATGTGACAATCACACATACGAACATGATTTATTAGTATTATATCAATATTTTTAGTCCTATTGTATTTCAACTAAAAATATCAATATATAATTGTACATGGAGTCAAGACATAAAATCAGTGCAAATACAAAATATTCTATCCTTTGAGAAAGGGAACAAAAATTCTATGTGCTTTGCTTATTGCATTTTTATGTTTTAGATCCTTAAGTATTTTATTCACCACACCCAACTGAATGATTAACAAATCTTCAGAGAAGAAAGGATCATTTTTCTTTAACAATGAGTAGTTCAAGTCCTCTCAAAGCAAAGTCATAAGTGAGTCTAATTTTGTGTGAGACCATGAAAACTCAGTGTTTTATTATGCTCGTGCTTATGACGGGAGGTCTGAGAAGGTACTTCTGAAGGTTTATTCATACCAGTCATTCTCATATTTGTCGAGTCTTTAAAGGTTTAATCACTGAGGTGTTGCTTCTACACTTGTACTAGGCTGAGTAGCAACATGCCCTTTCTCCCTAAGTGCAGTAGAAGTCTTCCCAACCTGTCTGTCTTCTATCCTCTGGAGTATGTATTCCTTGAGCTCGCCACAGCCTAGTAGATGGAAATCATCAGGATATTCTGGAAACCGTTTTTATTGCAGTCTCTTCAGGAGGTTACAACTGCTGCAAACCTCAGGATTTTACAAAGCACTTTTTACAACCTCAGATGAAGGATAAAAGTCAACACTCGTGACAGACACAGGTTTCCAAGGCCTGTACATGATTGTTGGTTTTGCTTTCGTAATCATCCTGTTTCTTAAACCAACTAAGATGTCACTGTATTTTTTCTTATCATCATTTTATCTTTGATGGTTTTTAGATCTATTATGGATTTTCCTATATATCTTCACTTATTGGTGAGGGTCTTATGTTAGTAGTAGTTACTTAAACTGACTTCCAGTCAGTTAGCTGTGGTAGAATAGGAAAAAGAATGACCAACTGTATAGTATTAATATTATGTATTAATATATAATTAGTTTTATTGTTTGCAGTCATCCAATTCTAACTTTCTGAAATAAACATTCAGAAAAATCACGTCCTTTTGAATGTCCATTTGACTGTATAGGAGCACGGCAATGTTATTACATAAAATTGTTTACAGTTTCCATTACATTTCTCCTGTTTGATGTAGGTATCAGCCTTTGGTTCTATCACTAGCATTACAAGTAAAAAAAAATAATTAGAGCTCCTATGGTAATTTTACTGTTAGCAATAAGTATAGCGTAAAGTGAACACAGAAGAAGTTAGAGTAGACCAAATACGAAAGTTAGTTTAAAAGAAAACATACAATGGTGAATGATTACGGTAGGATTAAATTTGTAGTTATGAAGTTCCTTTATTATTATTCTGTCCTTTCAGTTTCCTTTGCAGGGTGTTAATGTGCAGATTCCAGTACTGTGGCTACAGTGAGTAATGCTGCCATTATTCATGAGAGCAACTCTACTAAGTCAACGCTTGTGTCACTCAAGGTATTTTAATACCTATTATGTTAGTAGTAGTTTGTAGTTTGTGAAGTCACATAAGTTGTATTCATTCAAGCAATAGTATGAAACAGCTATGGCATCAATTATAGATGTGAATAGATATAGAATGTGAATCCATTTCACTGTGACAAGTTATTATTGAAGATATTCTATTAATGCCAGTAACACAGCTGTGCAGAAATAATACAGTGTTTATGAAGAAAGCAAGATTTACTAATTTGTTTTATTATTCTATTTCTTTTAAACTGATTTAATGAGAACAGGCTTAACTTTTCATTAAGTTGTATGACTGTCAGCAGTTTGACCAACTTGAAGAAGATGCCTCATTCGTAGTCTTCCTCATCAGCTCATTCCATCTACTAGCTTTAAAATCATTTAGTACAGAGGTCAAACACTGTCTAGGTCTTAATCCAGTGTTTTGTTTGATTATCATGCAGGATCATTTAAAAAGTAAAAGTCTGCCTGTATGAGTTAGAGCTCTGATCTCAACAGTTCATGTAGAAGTTTCCACTGAGATGTATAGTTTTTGCACAAATGTTACTGAAATTTGTGAATGTGGTATACCGCGAATCACAATAAGTGTAAACAGCTTCATATGCTACTTATTTGAAACGACCACTACTAATGACATTCTCATTCATTTGAGGACTGAATATAGCCAACTTAGGCTGTGTTTACCAAGTTGACTTTGAAGGATTCTTCACATAGTCCTTCATCGGCCCATGGCACTTGTCAGATTGAAGAAACCCTTGCTACACTAAGGTTGTAAACACATATAGTCATGTTTTGTTTCAGATTTTAAAGTCATTCTTCAGTTTTCTTTGAGGAATGGTTCTGTATATACCACGTGGATCCCCAAATCCACTGATGTTCATGTGTCTTGGGGCTTCCCAGGTGGTGCTAGTGGTAAAGAACCCACCTGCCAAAGCAGGAGACATAAGAGATATGGGTTCGATCCCTGGGGCAGGAAGATCTCCTGAAGGAGAGCATGGAAACCCACTCCAGTATCCTTGCCTGGAGAATCCCATGAACAGAGGAGCCTGGTGGGCCCTAGTCCATGATCCCAAAGAGTTGGACACAGTGTAAGTGACTTACTACAGCACGTGATTCATTGTCATAGCTAATATAATGGAGATGACATGGAAAGAAGTGCCAGCAGGTGAAAGTCAATACTCACCACTTTTAAACTTTGGAATTTATTACATTGTTTTACGTCCATATTTGTATGACTTCATAGTTAGAGAATCTATGCATATGAAGGGCTGATTGTGTTGTATTTATGTTGAGGGAAGATTTATTTTTATGTGGTTTCAGATACAGGTCCCATTTCATTCGTATGCATATGTATGCTCATCACTTTTCATCATTTTTTGAAAAGACGATTGTTTTGAAAGGTTGTTGCCTAACCATGAAAGATGCTGGGATTCTTGGCCTCCTCAGGAGAAGAATTCAATCCGGGGCCAGTGATGAGGCTTGATCACTCAGAGCTTTTGTATCACAAAGTTTTATTAAAGTATAAAAGAGCCACGTGGGGTCGACGCGGGACTTGACCGGCATGGCGTTTCGGCAGGCGCTACAGCTGGCGGCCTGCGGCCTGGCAGGGGGCTCGGCCGCGGTGCTCTTCTCGGCTGTGGCAGTGGGGAAGCCCCGCGCGGGCGGGGCCGCGGGGCCGCGCGTGGTCGAGCCCCCGGCATGGGCGGGGGCCGCGCGCCCGGGGCGGCGTCTGGGACCCCAACTGGGACAGGAGAGAACCACTGTCCTTGGTCAACCTGCGGAAGAAGAGCCTAGAGCCTGGAGAAGAAGAGCTGACATCCAGGCTGGACCACTGCAAGGCCAAGGCCACACGCACATCTTCCTCATCAGGCACTCCCAGTACCACGTGGACGCCTCCCTGAAGGACCGCACGCTGACGCCCCTGGGTCGTGAGCAGGCTGAACTAACTGGTCTGCGACTTGCAAGCTTGGGGTTGAAGTTTAATAAAATCGTCCATTCCTCCATGACCCGTGCGGTAGAAACCACTGACATCATCAGTAAACACCTGCCAGGCGTCTGCAAGGTCAGCACAGACCTGCTGAGAGAAGGCGCCCCCATCGAGCCCGACCCCCCTGTTTCTCACTGGAAGCCGGAGGCTGTGTATTATGAAGATGGAGCGCGGATCGAGGCCGCCTTCCGGAACTACATCCACCGGGCAGACGCCAAGCAGCAGGAGGACAGCTATGAGATCTTCATGTGCCATGCCAACGTCATCCGCTACATCGTGTGCCGGTGAGGGGTCCCGCTGGGTGCCCTTGGCCCTGCTCCCCCTCCTGCCTGCCTGTGCCTCCAGAGTTTCCTCCAGGTCCAGCTGGTGGTCTGGTAGAGTGGCTTTCAGTCCAGTTTTCTCATGACTGTGTGTTTTTGGTGGGAACAGACCAGACCAAGTGTCCTTCGTCGGCAGTCTTTCCTGGGCGATGTTGTGGTTGCTTGGTTCAGGTGCTATGCGCCGGCTGCTCACATTGCGAAGTCATAGTTTATATGCCAACACCCCGTTTCCCTGACATGCAGTGACTGGTTTGGCACCTGTTGCTGGATCATGCCACTGTGGTTACTCAAAAAAAAAAAAAAATTATAAAAGAGAGAAAGCTTCTGACATAGACATCAGAAGGGGCACTCTTTCTGCCCCCTACTCGTCTTTAGCTGGATGTTATATAGCTACTAGCAGTCTAGTAATTAGAGAAAGGAATGGCAGCAGGCTGCTCATTCACAAGATACATGGAGATGGCACCAGGTGAGTCATCCTGGGCCATAAAACGATTGACATGAGCAAATATATAGCTTCATTAACATAGATTAGGAGAAGAATTTATGAGTAAAGCATATTGGCTTGTCAAGTCAGTTCTGAGCCTTTAGGCAGAACCTACTTGAAGATAGTGTCTAGGGTAAATACATAGTACATTCACATAGCTTAAGGCAAACATTTCCATAAGAAAAATGCCTTGGTTAGCTCAAGATTTGAGAAAAGTTAAGTTCAGGTGGAACCAAGTGTCATTATAGCAACACAGAATTTTAAGAAACAACCTCTTTTTAAATTTGTATAGAGAAGGGGAAAAAAGATAACACTAGCTTGTTTCCTCCTGCCTCTTAAGAGAGAGAGAAAAAATGTCCGACACTTGCAGCCTATTTCTTCCCTTTGGAGACCCCTGGCCTTCCTGCCTGTAACTCTCTCTGTTTCATTCATTGAATGTTATCTGGCTTGTCAAACATTGAGTCTAGAAGTATGTGTTTATTTTGGGGGTATTTCATTCAATTTAATTTAAATGCATATGTTAATGGTAGTATTACAAAGTTTGACATGCTGTTGCTTTGTATACTGACACGGGACATTGGGAAATGTGAGTTTCCAAGTTCGATTTAGTTTTTCATGTTTGTTTTCCTTTTCGGGGTACAAAGGAAAATAATATGAGTGTTAAAATCAGCTTTTGTATTTTTTGTCAAATGTTAATTCTGATCACATCGAATCTGGAAATGTGTCTGTGCATTAAAGTCCTAATAACTATGTTAATTAATTTCACTACCATGGGATGTTTTCATATCTATTGAGGACTGACTTCATTTATTTCAGTCATACTTTTAAATGTTTTCATGCTCCTCGTATTTTTCACACCTTTTCGTGCTCCTTGTATTTTTCACACATTTTCATGCTCCTCGTATTTGCACACCTTTTCATGCTCCTCGTATTTTTCACTCCTTTTCTTGCTCCTCGTATTTTTCACACCTTTTCATGCTCCTCGTATTTTTCAGAACTTTTCACGCTCTGCGTATTTTTCACACCTTTTCACTCTCCTCGTATTTTTCACACCTTTTCCTGCTCCTCGAATTTTTCACAACTTTGCCAGCTCTTCCTATTTTTCACACCTTTTCTTGCTCCTCATATTTTTCTCACCTTTTCATGCTCTTCGCATTTTTCACACCTTTACATGCTCCTCGTATTTTTCACACCTTTACCTGCTCCTCGAATTTTTCATACCTTTTTATGGTCCTTGTAATTTTCACACATTTTCCTGCTCCTCGTATTTTTCACACCTTCTCATGCTCCTCGTATTTTTCACACCTTTTCCTACTCTTCGAATTTTTCACACTTTTTCATTCTCCTTGTAATTTTCACACCTTTTCCTGCTCTTCGAATTTTTTACACCTTTTTATGCTCCTTGTATTTTTCACACCTTTTCCTGATCCTCGTATTTTTCACACCTTTTCTTGCTCCTCGTATTTTTCACACCTTTTCATGCTCCTCGTATTTTTCACTCCTTTACATGCTCCTCGTATTTTTCACACCTTTTCCTGCTGTTCGAATTTTTCACACCTTTTCCTGCTCTTTGAATTTTTCACATCATTTTATACTACCTATATTTTTCAGACCTTTTCATGCTCCTCGGATTTTTCAGACCTTTTCATGCTCCTTGTAGATTTCCCTTCTTGACATGCTCCTTGTATTTTTCAGACCATTTCATGCTCCTCGTATTTTCACATCTTGTCATGCTCTTCATATTTTTGACACCTTTTCATGCTCCTTGTATTTTTCACACCTTTTCCTGCTCTTCGAATTTTTCCACACCTTTCATGCTCCTCGTATTTTTCACACCTTTTCATGCTCGTCGTATTTGTCAGACCTTTTCACGCTGTACATATTTTTCACACCTTTTCAAGCTCTTCATAATTTTGACACCTTTCATGCTCCTCGTGTTTTTCACACCTTTTCCTGCTCCTCGTATTTTGCACACCTTTGCCTGCTCCTCGTATTTTTCACACCTTTTCATGCTCTTCGTATTTTTCAGACCTTTTCATGCTCCTCGTATTTTTCACACCTTTTCCTGCTCCTCGAATTTTTCATATCTTTATATGGTCCTCCTATTTTTCACACCTTTTCTTGCTCCTCCTATTTTTAACACTTTCTCATGCTACTCGTATTTTTCACACCTTTTCATGCTCCTCGTATTTTTCACACCTTTTCCTGCTCTTCGAATTTTTCACACCTTTCCAAGCTCCTCGTATTTTTCACACTCTTTCACGCCCTTCATATTTTTCACAGCCTTTTCATGCAGTTTATATTTTTCACACCTTTTCCTGTCCTTCTAATATTTCACACCTTTTCATGCTCCACGTATTTTTCACACCTTTTCCATGTCTTCGAATTTTTCACAACTTTTCATGCTCCTCGTATTTTTCACATTTTTTCCTGCTCTTCGAATATTTCACACCTTTATATGCTCCTCGTACATTTCACACCTTTTCCTGCTCCTCGTATTTCTCACACCTCGTCATGCTCCTCGTACTTTTCACACCTTTTCGTGCTCCTGGTACTTTAAAGACCTTTTCATGCTCCTCATATTTCTCACAGATTTTCATGCTCCTCGTATTTATCACAACTTTTCTTGCTCCTTGTATTTGTCAGACCTTTTCTCAGTCTTCATATTTTTCACCCCTTTTCATGCTCTTGTATTTTTCAAAGCTTATCATGCTTCTCTTATTTTTCACATCTTGTCATGCTCCTCGTACATTTCACACCTTTTCCTGCTCTTCGTATTTCTCACACCTTTTCGTGCTCCTGGTATTTTAAAGACCTTTTCATGCTCTTCGTATTTCTCACAGCTTTTATTGCTCTTCGTATTTTTCACAACTTTTCTTGCTCCTCGTATTTTTCACACCTTTTCATGCTCTTCAAATTTTTCACACCTTTTCATGCTCCTCGTATTTTTCAAACCTTTTCATGCTTCTCGTATTTTTCACACCTTGTCATGCTCCTCGTATTTTTCACACCTTTTCATGCTTCTCATATTTTTGACACCTATTCAGGCTCTTCCTATTTTTCACACGTTTTCATGATCCTCGTATTTTTCACACCTTTTCATGCTCTTCAAATTTTTCACACCTTTTCATGCTCCTCGTATTTTTCAAACCTTTTCATGCTTCTCGTATTTTTCACACCTTGTCATGCTCCTCGTATTTTTCACACCTTTTCATGCTTCTCATATTTTTGACACCTATTCAGGCTCTTCCTATTTTTCACACGTTTTCATGATCCTCGTATTTTTCACACCTTTTCATGCTCTTCAAATTTTTCACACCTTTTCATGCTCCTCGTATTTTTCAAACCTTTTCATGCTTCTCGTATTTTTCACACCTTGTCATGCTCCTCGTATTTTTCACACCTTTTCATGCTTCTCATATTTTTGACACCTATTCAGGCTCTTCCTATTTTTCACACGTTTTCATGATCCTCGTATTTTTCACACCTTTTCATGCTCTTCAAATTTTTCACACCTTTTCATGCTCCTCGTATTTTTCAAACCTTTTCATGCTTCTCGTATTTTTCACACCTTGTCATGCTCCTCGTATTTTTCACATCTTTTCATGCTCCTCATATTTTTGACACCTATTCAGGCTCTTCCTATTTTTCACACGTTTTCATGATCCTCGTATTTTTCACACCTTGTCATGCTCCTTGTATTTTTCACACATTTTCATGCTCCTCGTTTTTGCACACCTTTTCATGCTCCTCATATTTTTCACTCCTTTTCTTGCTCCTCGTATTTTTCACACCTTTTCATGCTCCTCGTATTTTTCAGAACTTTTCACGCTCTACGTATTTTTCACACCTTTTCACTCTCCTCGTAATTTTGACACCTTTTCATGCTCCTCGTATTTTTCACACCTTTCCTGCTCCTCGTATTTTTCACAACTTCTCATGCTCCTCGTATTTGTCACACCTTTTCCTGCTCTTGGAATTTTTCACACCTTTTTATGATTCTCGTACTTTTCATACCTTTTCCTGCTCCTCGTATTTTTCACACCTTGTATTGCTCCTCGTCTTTTTCACACCTTTTCGTGCTCCTGGTACTTTAAAGACCTTTTCATGCTCCTCGTATTTGTCACAACTTTGCTTGCTCCTTGTATTTGTCAGACCTTTTCTCAGTCTTCATATTTTTCACACCTTTTCATGCTCTTGTATTTTTCAAACCTTATCATGCTTCTCTTTTTTTTCACATCTTGTCATGCTCCTCGTATTATTCACACCTTTTCATGCTCCTCGTATTTTTGACACCTTTTCATGCTCTTCCTATTTTTCACACCTTTTCATGCTCCTCGAATTTTCACACCTTTTCATGCTGCTCGTATTTTTCAGACCTTTTCACGCACTTCGTATTTTTCAGCCCTTTTCATGCTCTTCGTATTTTTCAGACCGTTTCATGCTCCTCGTATTTTTTAGACCTTTTCATGTTCCTCGTATTTTAAAGACCTTTTCATGCTCCTCGTATTTTTCAGATCTTTTCATGCCCTTCATATTTTTCACACCTTTTCATGCAGTTCATATTTTCCACACCTTTTCCTGCTCTTTGAATTTCTCACACCTTTTCATTCTCCTCGTATTTTTCACACCTTTTCTTGCTCCTCGTATTTTTCACACCTTTTCATGCTCCTCGTGTTATTCACATCTTGTAATGCTCTTCGAATATTTCACACCTTTTCATGCTCCTCGTATTTTTCATTCCTTTTCATGCACCTCGTATTTTTCAGAACTTTTCACGCTTCTCGTATTTTTCACACCATTTCCTCCTCTTCGAATTTTTCACACCTTTTCATGCTCCTCGTATTTTAAAGGCCTTTTCATGCTCCTCGTATTTCTCACCGCTTTTAATGCTCCTCGTATTATTCACAACTTTTCTTACTCCTCGTATTTTTCACACCTTTTCATGCTCTTCAAATTTTTCACACCTTGTCATTCTCCTCGTATTTTTCACACCTTTTCATGCTCCTCATATTTTTGACACCTATTCAGGCTCTTCCTATTTTTCACACGTTTTCATGCTCCTCGTACTTTTCACACCTTGTCATGCTCCTTGTATTTTTCACACGTTTTCATGCTCCTCGTACTTTTCGCACCTTTTCATGCTCCTCGTATTTTTCACACGTTTTCCTGCTCCTCGTATTTTTCACACCATTTCCTCCTCTTCGAATTTTTCACACCTTTTCATGCTCCTCGTATTTTAAAGGCCTTTTCATGCTCCTCGTATTTCTCACAGCTTTTATTGCTCCTCGTATTTTTCACAACTTTTCTTGCTCCTCGTATTTTTCACACCTTTTCAAGCTCCTCATATTTTTGACAACTTTTCAGGCTCTTCCTATTTTTCACACGTTTTCATGATCCTCGTATTTTTCACACCTTGTCATGCTCCTCGTATTTTTCACACCTTTTCATGCTCCTCATATTTTTGACACCCTTTCATGCTCTTCATATTTTTCAGACCGTTTCATGCTCCTCATATTTTTCAGACCTTTTCATGTTCTTCATATTTTTCACATCTTATTCTGCTCCTCGTATATTTCAAACCTTTTCCTGCTCTTCATATTTTTCACAACTTTTTGTGCTCTTCGTATTTTTCAGACCTTTTCATGCTCTTCTTATATTTGAAACCATTTCGTGCTCTTCATATTTTTCAGACCTTTTCATGCTCTTCATATTTTTCACACCTTTTCATGCTTCTCGTATTTTTCACACCTTTTCATGCTCCTCATATTTTTCACACCTTTTCAAGCTCCTCGTATTATTCACACCTTTTCATGCTCCTCGTATTTTTCACACCTTTTCATGCTCCTCGTATTTTCACACCTTTTCATGCTCCTCGTATTTTTCACACCTTTTCGTTCCCTCCTGGTTTTCACACCTTTTCGTGTTCTTCGTATTAATCAGACCTTTTCATACTCCTCATATATTTCAGACCTTTTCATGCTCCTCGTATTTTTCAGACCTTTTCGTGCTCATCCTATTTTTCACAGCTTTTGGTGCTGTTCGTTTTTTTCAGACCTTTTCATGCTCCTCCTCTTTTTCTCTACTTTTCATGCTGTTCATATTTTTCAGACCTTTTCATGATCTTCATATTTTCCACACCTTTTCAGGCTCTTCATATTTTTCAGAAATTTGCATGCTCCTCGTATTTTTCAGACCTTCTCATGCCCCTCTTATTTTTCAGGCGTTTGCATGCTTCTCATATTATTCACACCTTTTCATGCTCCTCCTATAGTTCAGGCCTTCTCATGCTCCTCGTATTTTAGTGACCTTGTCATGCTGCTCGTATTTTACACACCTTTTCATGGCCTCATATCTTTCACAGCTTTTCATGCTCCTCGAATTTTTCAGACCTTTTCATGCTCCTCGTATTTTTCACACCTTTTCATGCTCCTTGTATTTTATAGACCTTTTCACGCCCTTCATATTTTTCACACCTTTTCATGCAGTTCATATTTTCCACACCTCTTCCTGCTATTCAAATTTCTCTCACCTTTTCATTCTCCTCGCATTTTTCACAACTTTTCATGTTCCTCGTATTTTTCACACCTTTTCATGCTCCTCGTGTTTTTCACATCTTGTCATGCTCTTCGATTATTTCACACCTTTTCATGCTCCTCGTTTTTTTCACACATTTTCATGCTCCTCGTATTTTTCAGAACTTTTCACGCTCCTCGTATTTTTCACACTATTTCCTCCTCTTCAAATTTTTCACACCTTTTCATGCTCTTCGAATTTTTCATACCTTTTTATGCTCCTCGTTTTTTTCACACCTTTTCCTGCTCTTCGAATTTTTCATACCTTTTTATGCTCCTCGTTTTTTTCACACCTTTTCATGCTCCTCATATTTTTCACACCTTTTCATGCTCCTCATATTTTTCACACCTTTTCCTGCTGTTCGATTTTTTCACACCTTTTCCTGCTCTTTGAATTGTTCACATCATTTAATACTCGTCATGTTTTTCAGAACTTTTCATGCTCCTCGTATTTTTCAGACCTTTTCATGCTCCTTGTAGTTTTCCCTTCTTGACATGCTCGTCATATTTTTCAGACCTTTTCATGCTCCTTGTATTTTTCTAATCTTGTCATGCTCTTCGTATTTTTCACACCTTTTCATGCTCCTCGTATTTTTTACACCTTGTCATGCTCCTCGTATTTTTGACACCTTTTCAAGCTCCTCATATTTTTGACAACTTTTCAGGCTCTTCCTATTTTTCACGTTTTCATGATCCTCGTATTTTTCACACCTTGTCATGCTACTCGTATTTTTCACACATTTTCATGCTCCTCGTATTTTTCACACCTTTTTCTGCTCTTCGAATTTTTCGACACCTTTCATGCTCCTCATATTTTTCACACCTTTTCATGCTCCTCGTATTTGTCAGACCTTTTCACACTCTACATATTTTTCACACCTTTTCAATTTTCGTAATTTTGATACCTTTCATGCTCCTCGTGTTTTTCACACTTTTTCCTGCTCCTCCTATTTTTCACACCTTTTCATGCTCTTCGTATTTTTCAGACCTTTTCATGCTCCTCGTATTTTTCACACCTTTTCCGGCTCCACCTATTTTTAACACTTTCTCATGCTACTCGTATTTTTCACACCTTTTCATGCTCCTCGTATTTTTCACACCTTTTCCTGCTCTTCGAATTTTTCACACCTTTCCAAGGTCCTCGTATTTTTCACACCTTTTCACGCCCTTCATATTTTTCACACCTTTTCATGCAGTTTATATTTTTCACACCTTTTCCTGTTCTTCTAATATTTCACACCTTTTCATGCTCCACATATTTTCAACACCTTTTCCATGTCTTCGAATTTTTCACAACTTTTCATGCTCCTCGTATTTATCACATCTTTTCCTGCTCTTCGAATATTTCACACCTTTATATGCTCCTCGTACATTTCACACCTTTTCCTGCTCTTCGTATTTCTCACACCTTTTCGTGCTCCCGGTATTTTAAAGACCTTTTCATGCTCTTCGTATTTCTCACAGCTTTTCATGCTCCTCGTATTTATCACAACTTTTCTTGGTCTTCGTATTTGTCGGACCTTTTCTCAGTCTTCATATTTTTCACACCTTTTCACGCTCTTCGTATTTGTCACACCTTATCATGCTCCTCTTATTTTTCACATCTTGTCATGCTCCTCGTATTTTTCACACCTTTCCATGCTCCTCGTATTTTTGACACCTTTTCATGCTCTTCCTATTTTTCACACCTTTTCATGCTCCTCGTGTTATTCACATCTTTTCATGCTGCTCATATTTTTCAGACCTTTTCATGCACTTCATATTTTTCAGACCTTTTCATGCTCCTCGTATTTTTCAGACCTTTTCATGCTCCTCGGATATTTCCGACCTTTTCATGCTCCTTGTATTTTTCACACCTTTTCATGCTCCTCGTATTTTTCAGAGCTTTTCACGCACTTCATATTTTTCACACATTTTCATGCAGTTCATATATTCCACACCTCTTCCGGCTATTCGAATTTCTCTCACCTTTTCATTCTCCTCGCATTTTTCACTACTTTTCATGCTCCTCGTATTTTTCACACCTTTTCATGCTCCTCGTGTTTTTCACATCTTGTCATGGTCTTCGATTATTTCACACCTTTTCATGCTCCTCGTTTTTTTCATACCTTTTCATGCTCCTCGTATTTTTCAGAACTTTTCACGCTCCTCGTATTTTTCACACCATTTCCTCCTCTTCGAATTTTTCACACCTTTTCATGCTCCTCGTATTTCTCACAGCTTTTATTGCTCCTCGTATTTTTCACAACTTTTCTTGCTCCTCGTATTTTTCACACCTTTTCATGCTCTTCGTATTTTTGACACCTTTTCATGCTCCTCGTATTTTTTACACCTTGTCATGCTCCTCGTATTTTTCACACCTTTTCAAGCTCCTCATATTTTTGACAACTTTTCAGGCTCTTCCTATTTTTCACACGTTTTCATGATCCTCGTATTTTTCACACCTTGTCATGCTCCTCGTATTTTTCACACCTTTTCATGCTCCTCATATTTTTGACACCCTTTCATGCTCTTCATATTTTTCAGACCGTTTCATGCTCCTCATATTTTTCAGACCTTTTCATGTTCTTCATATTTTTCACATCTTATTCTGCTCCTCGTATATTTCAAACCTTTTCCTGCTCTTCATATTTTTCACAACTTTTTGTGCTCTTCGTATTTTTCAGACCTTTTCATGCTCTTCTTATATTTGAAACCATTTCGTGCTCTTCATATTTTTCAGACCTTTTCATGCTCTTCATATTTTTCACACCTTTTCATGCTTCTCGTATTTTTCACACCTTTTCATGCTCCTCATATTTTTCACACCTTTTCAAGCTCCTCGTATTATTCACACCTTTTCATGCTCCTCGTATTTTTCACACCTTTTCATGCTCCTCGTATTTTCACACCTTTTCATGCTCCTCGTATTTTTCACACCTTTTCGTTCCCTCCTAGTTTTCACACCTTTTCGTGTTCTTCGTATTAATCAGACCTTTTCATACTCCTCATATATTTCAGACCTTTTCATGCTCCTCGTATTTTTCAGACCTTTTCGTGCTCATCCTATTTTTCACAGCTTTTGGTGCTGTTCGTTTTTTTCAGACCTTTTCATGCTCCTCCTCTTTTTCTCTACTTTTCATGCTGTTCATATTTTTCAGACCTTTTCATGATCTTCATATTTTCCACACCTTTTCAGGCTCTTCATATTTTTCAGAAATTTGCATGCTCCTCGTATTTTTCAGACCTTCTCATGCCCCTCTTATTTTTCAGGCGTTTGCATGCTTCTCATATTATTCACACCTTTTCATGCTCCTCCTATAGTTCAGGCCTTCTCATGCTCCTCGTATTTTAGTGACCTTGTCATGCTGCTCGTATTTTACACACCTTTTCATGGCCTCATATCTTTCACAGCTTTTCATGCTCCTCATATTTTTCACACCTTTTCAGGCTCCTCGTATTTTCAGACCTCTTCATGCTCCTCGTATTTTTCAGACCTTTTCATGCTCCTCGTATTTTTCACACCTTTTCATGCTCCTCGTATTTTTCAGACTTTTTAATGCTCCTCGTATTTCTCAGACCTTTTCATGCTCCTCTTAATTTTCAGACCTTTTAATGCTCCTCGTATATCTCAGACCTTTTCATGCTCCTCGTATTTTTCACACCCTTTCATGCCTCTCATATTTTTCACACCTTTTCATGCTCCTCGTATTTTCAGACCTTTTTTTGCTCCTCCTATTCCTCAGACCTTTTCAAGCTCCTCGTATTTTTCACAACTTTTCATGCTCCTCGTATTTTTCACACCTTTTCATGCTCCTCGTATTTTTCAGACTTTTTCATGCTCCTCGAATTTCTCAGACGTTTTCATGCTCCTCGTATTTCTCAGACCTTTTCAGGCTCCTCGTATTTCTCAGACCTTTTCATGCTCCTCGTATTTTTCAGACCTTTTCATGCTCCTCGTATTTCTCAGACCTTTTCGTGCTCCTCCAATTTTTCACAGCTTTTGGTGCTGTTCTATTTTTTCAGACCTTTTCATGCTCCTCGTATTTTTCAGACTTTTTCATGCTCCTCGTATTTCTCAGACCTTTTCATGCTCCTCGTATTTTTCAGACATTTTTATGCTCCTCCTATTTTTCAGGGCTTTTCATTGTCCTCCTATTTCTCAGATCTTTTCATGCTCCTCATATTTTTCACACCTTTACATACTCCTCGTATTTTTCACACCTTTTCATGCTCCTCGTATTTGTCACATCTTTTCGTGCTCCTCCTATTTTTCAGACCTTTTCGTGCTCTTCATATTTTTCACACCTTTTCATGCTAATCGAATTTTTCACAGCTCTTCATGCTTCTCCTATTTTTCACACCCTTTCTACTCCTCGTATTTTTCTCACTTTTTCATGCTCCTCGTATTTTTCACACTTTTTCATGCTCCTTGTATTTTTCACACCTTTTCATGCTCCTCGAATTTTTCAGACATTTTCGTGCTCCTCCTATTTTTCACAACTTTTGGTGCTCTTCGTTTTTTTCAGACCTTTTCATGCTCCTCCTCTTTTTCTCACCTTTTTGTGCTCTTCATATTTTTCAGACCTTTTCATGATCTTCATATTTTCCACACCTTTTCAAGCTCTTCATATTTTTCAGACCTTTTCATGCCCCTCGTATTTTTCAGACCTTTTTATACTCCTTCTATTTTTCCGGCCTTTTCATGCACCTCTTATTTTTCACACCTTTTCATGCTCCTCGTATTTTTCAGACCTTTTTATAATCCTCGTATATTTCACACCTTTTCATGCTCTTCGTATTTTTCACACCTTTTCATGCTCCTCTTATTTTTCACACCTTTTCATGCTCTTCGTATTTTTCACACCTTTTCATGCTCCTCGTATTTTTCACGCCTTTTCATGCTCTTCGTATTATTCAGACTTTTTCATTCTCCTCGTATTTTCAGACCTTTTCATGCTCCTCGTATTTCTGAGACCTTTTCATGCTCCATGTATTTTTCAGACCTTCTCATTCTCCTCATATTTTTCACACCTTTTCAAGCTCCTCGTATTTTTCACACCTTTTCTTGCTCCTCGTATTTTTCACACCTTTTCAGGCTCCTCGTATTTTTCAGACCTTTTTATGCTTCTCCTATTTTTCAGGACTTTTCATGCAAATCGTATTTTTCACAACTTTTCATGCCCTTTGTATTTTTCCACCTTTTCATGCTCCTCGTATTTTTGAGAGTTTTTCATGCTGCTCGTATTTCTCAGACCTTTTCATGCTCCTCGTATTTTTCCCACCGTTTCTAGCTCCCCGTATTTTTCACAACTTTTCATGCTCCTCATATTTTTCCCACCTTTTCATGCTCCTCTTATTTTCACATCTTTTCATGCTCCTCATATTTTTCAGACAATTTTATGCTCCTTCTATTTTTCAGGGCTTATCATACTACTCGTATTTTTCAGAACTTTTCATGCTCCTTGCATTTTTCACATCTTTTCATGCTCCTCATATTTTTCAGACAATTTTATGCTCCTTCTATTTTTCAGGGCTTATCATGCTACTCGTATTTTTCAGAACTTTTCATGCTCCTTGCATTTTTCACAACTTTTCATGCTCCTAGTATTTTTCTGACGTTTTTATGCTTCTCCTATTTCTCAGACCTTTTCATGCTCCTCGTATTTGTCTCATTTTTTCATGCTCTTCCTATTTTTCACACCTTTTCGTGCTCTTCATATTTTTCAGACACTTTCTTGCTCCTCGTATTTTTCACACGTTTTCATTGTCCTCGTATTTTTCACACTTTTTCATGCTCCTCATATCTTTCAGAACTTTTCATGCTCCACATATATTTCACACATTTTCGTGCTCTTCATATATTTCACACTTCATCTTGCTGTTCGTATTTTGCACACCATTTTATGCTCCTCATATTTTTCACACCTTTTCGTCCTCCTACTAATTTTCAGATCTTTTCGTGCTCTTCATATTTTTTACACCTATTCGTGCTCTTCATATTTTTCAGACTTTTTCAGGCTCTTCATATTTTTCAGACCTTTTCATGCTCCTCGTATTTTTCAAAGTTTTTCATGCTGCTCGTATTTCTCAGACCTTTTCATGCTCCTCGTATTTTTCTCACCGTTTCTAGCTCCCCGTATTTTTCACAACTTTTCATGCTCCTCATATTTTTCACACCTTTTCATGCTCCTCTAATTTTCACACCTTTTCATTTTCCTCATATTTTTCAGACAATTTTATGCTCCTCCTATTTTTCAGGGCTTTTCATGCTACTCGTATTTTTCACACATTTTCATGCTCCTCGTATTTTTCACACCTTTTCATGCTCCTAGTATTTTTCACACCTTTTCATGCTCCTCCTATTTTTCACACCTTTCCGTGCTCTTCATATTTTTCACACCTTTCCGTGCTCCTTGTATTTTTCAGACCTTTTCATTCCCTTCATATTTTTCAGACACTTTCAAGCTCCTCGTATTTTTCACACCTTTTCATGCTCCTAGTATTTTTCACACCTTTTCATGCTCCTCCTATTTGTCACACCTTTCCGTGCTCTTCATATTTTTCACACCTTTCCGTGCTCATTGTATTTTTCAGACGTTTTCATTCCCTTCATATTTTTCAGACACTTTCATGCTCCTCGTATTTTTCACACGTTTTCATGCTACTCGTATTTTTCACACCTTTTCAGGCTCCTCGTATTTTTCAGACCTTTTTATGCTCCTCCTATTTTTCAGGACTATTCATGCTAATCGTATTTTTCACAACTTTTCATGCTCTTCGTATTTTTCAAAGCTTTTCATGCTCCTCGTATTTGTCAGACTTTTTTTTGCTCTTCCTATTTTTCACACCCTTTCTTGCTCCTCGTATTTTCCACACCTTTTCATGCTCCTCGTATTTTTCATTCCTTTTCATGCTTCTCGTATTTTTCAGGCCTTTTCATGCTCCTCATATTTTTCAGACCTTTTCATGCTCCTCGTATATTTCAAAACTTTTCATGTTCCTCGTATTTTTCACACATTTTCATGCTCCTCGTATTTTTCACACCTTTTCATGCTCCTCTTATTTTTAGACCTTTTCATGCTCCTCGAATTTTCAGACCTTTTCGTGCTCCTCCAATGTTTGAAGCTGCTTGTATTTATCACACCTTTTCATGCTCCTCGTCTTTTCCACACCTTTTCATGCTCCTCGTCTTTTCCACACCTTTTCATGCTCCTCTTATTTTTAGACCTTTTCATGCTCCTCGAATTTTCAGACCTTTTCGTGCTCCTCCAATGTTTGAAGCTGCTTGTTTTTATCACACCTTTTCATGCTCCTCGTCTTTTCCACACCTTTTCATGCTCCTCGTATTTTCCACACCTTTTCATGCTCCTCGTATTTTTCACGCCTTTTCATGCTCCTCGTATTTTACAGGCGTTTTTATGCTCCTCCTATTTCTCAGACCTTTTCATGCTCCTCGTATTTTTCATGCCTTTTCATGCTTCTCGTATTTTTCAGGCCTTTTCATGCTCCTCGTATTTTTCAGACCTTTTCATGCTCCTCGTATATTTCAAAACTTTACATGTTCCTCGTCTTTTCCACACCTTTTCATGCTCCTCGTATTTTCCAAACCTTTTCATGCTCCTCGTATTTTTCACGCCTTTTCATGCTTCTCGTATTTTTCAGACCTTTTCATGCTCCTAGTATTTTTCACAACTTTTCATGCTCCTCATATTTTTCACACATTTTCATGCTCCTTGTATTTTTCACACCTTTTCATTCTCCTCATATTTTTCACATCTGTTCATGCCGCTCGTATATTTCACACCTTTTCATGCTCCTCCAATGTTTGAAGCTGCTTGTATTTTTCACACCCTTTCATACTCCTCGTATTTTTCACATCTTCTCATGCTCCTCTTATTTTTAGACCTTTTCATGCTCCTCGTATTTTCCACAACTTTTCATGCTTCTCGTATTTTTCAGACCTTTTCCTGCTCCTCGTAATTTTCAGAACTTTTCATGCTCCTCGTATTTTTCACACCTTTTCATGCTCCTCGTATTTTTCACACTTTTTCAGGCTCTTCATATTTTTCAGACCTTTTCAAGCTCCTCGTATTTTTCAGAGTTTTTCATGTTGCTCGTATTTCTCAAACCTTTTCATGCTCCTCGTATTTTTCACACCTTTTCATGCTCTTCATATTTTTCAGACCTTTTCAAGCTCCTCGTATTTTTCAGAGTTTTTCATGTTGCTCGTATTTCTCAACCCTTTTCATGCTCCTCGTATTTTTCTCACCATTTCTAGCTCCCCGTATTTTTCACAACTTTTCATGATCCTCGTATTTTTCACACCTTTTCATTCTCCTCTTATTTTCACTCCTTTTCATGCTCCTCGCATTTTTCAGACATTTTAATGCTCCTCCTATTTCTCAGGGCTTTTCATGCTTCTCGTATTTTGCAGAACTTTTCTTGCTCCTCGCATTTTTCACACCTTTTCATGCTCCTCGTATTTTACAGACGTTTTTATGCTCCTCCTATTTCTCAGACCTTTTCATGCTCCTCGTATTTTTCACACCTTTACATGCTCCTCGTATTTTTCTCACCTTTTCATGCTCCTCGTATTTGTCACATCTTTTCGTGCTCCTTCTGTTTTTCACACCTTTTCATACTCTTCATATTTTTCAGACCTTTTCATGCTCCTCATATTTTTCACACGTTTTCATGCTCCTCGTATTTTTCACACTTTTTCATGCTCCTCATATCTTTCAGAACTTTTCATGCTCCTATATATTTCACACATTTTCATGCTCTTCATATATTTCACACTTCATCTTGCTCCTCGTATTTTGCACACCATTTTATGCTCCTCATATTTTCCACACTTTTTCGTGCTCTTCCTAATTTTCAGATCTTTTCATGCTCTTCATATTTTTTACACCTTTTCGCTCTTCATATTTTTCAGACTTTTTCAGGCTCTTCATATTTTTCAGATCTTTTCATGCTCCTCGTATTTTTCACACCGTTTCTAGCTCCCCGTATTTTTCACAACTTTTCATGCTCCTCATATTTTTCACACCTTTTCATGCTCCTCTTATTTCACACCTTTTCATTTTCCTCATATATTTCAGACAATTTTATGTTCCTCCTATTTTTCAGGGCTTTTCATGCTACTCGTATTTTTCAGAACTTTTCATGCTCCTCGCATTTTTCACACCTTTCCATGCTGCGCGTATTTTTCAGACCTTTTTATGCTCCTCCTATTTCTCAGACCTTTTCATGCTTCTCGTATTTTTCACACATTTACATGCTTCTCATATTTTTCATACCTTTTCATGCTTCTCATATTTTTCAGACCTTTTCATGCTCCTCGTATTTTTCAAACCTTTTCATGCTCCTTGTATTTCTGAGACCTTTTCATGCTCCTAGTACTTTTCCCACCTTTTCATGCTCCTCGTGTTTTTCACTCCTTTTCATGCTGCTCGTATTTTACACACCATTTCATGCTCCTCCTATTTTTCAGGCTGCTTGTTTTTTTCATATCTATTCATGCTCCTCGTATTTTTCAGACCTTTTCATGCTCCTCGTATCTTTCAGACCTTTTCATCCTCCTCGTATTTCTGAGACCTTTTCATGCTCCATGTATTTTTCAGACATTTTCATGCTCCTCATATTTTTCACACCTTTTCATGCTCCTCATACTTCTGAGACCTTTTCATGCTCCATGTATTTTTCAGACCTTTTCATTCTCCTCATATTTTTCACACCTTTTCATGCTCCTCATATTTTTCACACCTTTTCATGCTCCTCGTATTTTTCACACTTTTTCATGCTCCTCATATCTTTCAGAACTTTTCATGCTCCTCATATATTTCACACCTTTTCATGCTCTTCATATATTTCACACCTCTTGCTCCTCGTATTTTGCACACCATTTTATGCTCCTCATATTTTTCACACATTTTCGTGCTCTTTCGAATTTACAGATCTTTTCGTGCACTTCATATTTTTTACACCTATTCGTGCTCTACATATTTTTCAGACTTTTTCAGGCTCTTCATATTTTTCAGACCTTTTCATGCTCCTCGTATTTTTCACACCTTTTCATACTCTTCATATTTTTCAGACCTTTTCATGCTCCTCGTATTTTTCACACGTTTTCATGCTCCTCGTATTTTTCACACTTTTTCATGCTCCTCATATCTTTCAGAACTTTTCATGCTCCTATATATTTCACACATTTTCATGCTCTTCATATATTTCACACTTCATCTTGCTCCTCGTATTTTGCACACCATTTTATGCTCCTCATATTTTCCACACTTTTTCGTGCTCTTCCTAATTTTCAGATCTTTTCATGCTCTTCATATTTTTTACACCTTTTCGTGCTCTTCATATTTTTCAGACTTTTTCAGGCTCTTCATATTTTTCAGACCTTTTCATGCTCCTCGTATTTTTCACACCGTTTCTAGCTCCCCGTATTTTTCACAACTTTTCATGCTCCTCATATTTTTCACACCTTTTCATGCTCCTCTTATTTCACACCTTTTCATTTTCCTCATATATTTCAGACAATTTTATGTTCCTCCTATTTTTCAGGGCTTTTCATGCTACTCGTATTTTTCAGAACTTTTCATGCTCCTCGCATTTTTCACACCTTTCCATGCTGCGCGTATTTTTCGGACCTTTTTATGCTCCTCCTATTTCTCAGACCTTTTCATGCTTCTCGTATTTTTCACACATTTACATGCTTCTCATATTTTTCATACCTTTTCATGCTTCTCATATTTTTCAGACCTTTTCATGCTCCTC